>NC_061093.1:52681817-52699578 GCF_015104395.2 Macrobrachium nipponense | reverse complement strand
GATGAAGCATAAGTAGATAATTACTGTTACAAGACTACTCAAAATGTGGGAAACAACATAAGTGTATGTGGCTATGACCGTTTCCCTGGAACTGATCACCTATCTTGCAAAACTGATGTAAATGTGCAACCCCCCTTTTTTACATATTTTCTTGTAGCTTATTATTTTAGAGAGAGAGAGAGAGAGAGAGAGAGAGAGAGAGAGAGAGAGAGAGCTAAGGCAACCCTTTTAGAAAATTGTGAAAATTTTTACCTTTGCCATGAGGACTAATCTTAAAAGCCCCTAGATGTGATTTCTTTGTCAAAGGTGTTCAAGACCGATTAAACCCCAGAACGTGTTCAGCAGAGAGCAAGTTTACCAGAATATATTTCTGTAATAGGTATAGATACTTCACCCATGCATGCATAAAGATTTGTTCTCATAAAGTTTATTAGATGCATGTTATGAGACATGAGCGTGGAAGGATACACATTTAATTCAAATATAGTGAAACGAAAGATATAACTTATGTTGAAAGATTGTATGACATCAGTGACTGTTCTCATTTTTATACGACAAATGACCGCTGATGTAGAAGGACAATCTTTCGAGAACAGCTTAGAAAAGCATGCCTTCTCTACCGCTTTACAGACTACTTAATAAAAGAAACTAACACTGTCTCTTCTCCTAGTTTTGAAGAGCATTAATGAAAATCTCAGGAAGCATTTTTTCTTAATCTGGAGTATATTTATAGCTACGGGGAAATAAAGTTATAATCAGGATAATTTTACAGTTACTCACATATGCAACAGTTATTATTTATGAGCCTAAAGAGATTGTTAAGGAGACCTTTTATTCTTTAATGATTTTCCCTCAAACGACAATACTAATCAGATAGGAAATTTAAAAATGGAGAGGAAAGGATTTTTTGTTTAATAAAAATCATCAGAGCTCTAGATGTAAATTTAAAAAAAAAGGGAAAAAGTAGATATTTAGGATAGATTCGATTTCAAGTTCCTAAAAGAGTTAACTGCAGATAAGACCTTTAAGCCATTGCATACATAATCGCCATATGCCAACATTTCCTAGTTAGAAGAACATTGATGATGCCAATGTTATTTCTCGTGGTACCACGTCTACAAATGAGACCATGACATCCTTTTTTGTTTTAATATCGTTATTGTAAACCCTTTAAAGTAGACATTCTTGAAAAAAACACTAAAAACCGTAAAAATAAAAATTCAGTAAAAAACGAAAATAAGTCAATATTTTATTTTATGATGATTTTCTCTACCAGGAGGGATGTTTCATAGTAAATCATTAATCAGTTTTGAATTTTCAAAAGGTTACTTGCATCATGGATATATTGTCAGCAGAACATATGACGTTTACGCAGTAACCGTACAAGCAAACTTGTTCTTAGTGAACTAAACTCTTCAAAAGAAATTAGTCACATTCGTTGCGATTATAATTTTTAGAAAATAATGATCATGAAAAAATGATTAACGAACGAGGTGTTGCCAGAAGCTTGTTTTCTTTTTCTGTCTTACATTATGAGTAAAATATTTTAACCACCTTGCCTCTTGCGTAGTTAGTTCATGGATAATATCCCAGTTTCCAAGGTGTTGTGCATATTACAAAGATGCTTCATTATTAAAGACTCTACGATATATATTTGGATGATATTATTCAAATTATTTTATTTGCATAACAGTAGAAAGGGTTATATTAATTTTAATCATTGCAATGGAAATGATTAGCTTTGCAATAAAAACCACGGTGTTCAAACTGAATGTTGATTAAAGGTAAATTACTAACCTCACTGCACTTACTTGTTGTCTAAAAATTTTAATAACTGCATCCAGAGTTCTGTAATTCAAATGGGGTAATGAATATTACGTCGAAAAAGGATAATTTGGCGGAAATAGCATTAATATGTTTACAGCTGATAAAACTATCCTCGAATGATCTATCATTTCTGAAAAGCTATCCAAACTATGTCTATTTCCAAATGATCATATCCTAAATCAAGCCATTTCATTAAGGCCATTAATTCCGTAAATCGTGATCACGTTATTAATTTACTGGAACATTACGGAGTTAATGCTGTAATAGAACATTATTTATTCAAACGGTCTTTAATATGTTCCAAGTATATGCAGTAGATAGCACATGGGTCAGTATAGCTAGTCGGGTAATAATGAAATATTCGTTCTATATATATTAGATAATTATATATTATATAATATCTATATATATATATATATATATATATATATATATATATATATATATATATATATATATATATATATAGATATCTATATGACCTATCATATATATCTATATTATATATATATATAATTATAATATAATCATATATGATAATATATATATATATATAATAATAATATATATTTATATATATTTAATATAAAATATATCCACATTATTATTATATTTATGTATACCATATAAAATATATTATCTAATTATATATGTATATAATATATAATATATAAGTATATACATATATAATATATAATATATATAGTAATATATATATCGATATAAATAATATATATATATATATAATAAATAATAATCTAGTTACATATATACATAAATATATATTTATATATGATATATTTAAATATAATATATATATAATAAAATATATAATAAAATACTATCATTATAATAATATATAATAATATTATCAAATATCTATATAAAATTCAGTCAGCTTATAAGTGTAAGTCCACAGATATTGTTAATTTAAACAACATCTGTATTATCCACATTTATTATAATAGTTGTATAACATTAATATATATATTAATATATAATATATATATATATATATATATAATACTATATATATATATATATATTATAATATATTATATATATATAAATTAATATAATATAACTATATTATAATATATAATTTTTTTTAAAATAATAATATATACTTATATATGTAATCTTAGCTAATATATATGTTATATTATATATATATATCTATATATATATATATATAACTATATTATACTATATTATAAATAATAATTCAAGTCAGGTTAAATAAGTATATCCACAGATATGTTAATTTTAAACAACTATGTATTATCAACATTATATAGTATATTGTATAACTATATATATATATATAGATAGTAGATATCCGATATATAAGATATATTATATAGATATTATATATATAATATATATAGATATATATATATATTATATTGATATATCGATATATAAGATATATAATAATATAGATTATATATGTCTATATATATATAGATATATAGATATATAAATAATCGACATATATAGATATATATATATTATATTATATAAAAATTCCAGTCAGTTATAAGTATATCCACAGATATTGTTAATTTAAACAACTATGATATTATCAAACATCTATATACGCACAAACATATATATGTTTGAATAACTTAACCCTCTTACGCCGAAGCCCTAAAAATCAAAACGTCTCCCGTATGCCGGGCGGTTTTTATTGGAAGTGAGCGATGAAGTGTTAAAAAATAATTTTCAAAAAATCACAGCGCGCGTAGTTTGAAGATTAAGAGTTCATTTTTGGCTCCCTTTTTTGTCATTGCCTGATGTTTAGAATGCAACTATCAGAAATGAAAAATAATATTTCATTATCATACGTAAATAATGCGCGATATATGGTAGCAAAAAAAAAATTCATACATAATTATATTCAAATCACACTGTGCAGAAAACGGTCAAAGTTAACCAGTTACTTTTTTTTTGCGTTGTATTGTACACTAAATTGCAATCATTTTGATATATAATACATTGTAAAACAATAAAAGCAATACGGGACGGGAAAAATATTATCACCAAAATGATGTACGAATTCGTAACGCGCGGACGTAAAAAAATATTTTTTTCAAAAATTCACCGTAAATCACAATATTCTAGAGACTTCCAATTTGTTTCAAAATTAAGGACAAATGATAGAATATTATGATACTGCAAGAGTTTTAGATTAAAATTGCAGATTTGACCATTTCGGACGAGTTAAAGTTGACCAAATGTCGAAATTTTTTAATATATTTTTTATATGCACATATTTCGGAAATGGAAACAGCTACAACCTTTAATTATTTTTGTTGTGTATTCTTCATGAATTTTCGCACATTTTGATATATGAAACTCTATAATATGAAAAGGAGCAAATATTAGGATAATGCGATCTACGCATTTCGGAGATTTTCGGCCGCGAAGCGGCGCGCGGAGGGAAGAAAGATATTTTTTTCAAGAAATTCACCTAAATCACAATATTGTTCTAGAGACTTCAAATTGGTTTCAAAATGAAGATAAATACATGAATATTACTAAGCCGTAAGAGATTTAGCTTACAATTACGTTTTTCGACCATTTCAATTGTGTCAAAGTTGACCGTACGTAGTATTTTTCCAATTATCGTAATTTATATGCAGATATTTCAAAATGAGAAAAAGCTACAACCTTTAATTATTTTTTGTTGTATTTTTCATGAACTTTACGCAACATTTTGATATATGAAACTGTATAAAACTGGCTAATATGAAAAGGAGCAAATATTAGGATAATGCGATCTACGCATTTCGGAGATTTTCGGCCGCGAAAGGCGCGCGCGGAGGGAAGAAAGATATTTATTTCAGAAATTCACCATAAATAAACCCAATATTGTTCTAGAGACTTCAAATTTGTTTCAAAATAAATATATATAAATGAATATTACTAGGCCGTAAGAGATTTAGCTTACAATTACGTTTTACGACCATTTCGATTGCGTCAAAGTTGACCGTACGTAGTTTTTTTTCCAATTATCGTAATTTATATGCAGATATTTCAGAAATGATAAAAGCTACAACCTTTATTATTGTTTTGTTATTTTTCATGAATTTGCGCACATTTTGATATATGAAACGTATAAAACGGCTAATATGAAAAGGAGCAAATGTTAGGATAATACGATCTACGCATTTCGGAGATTTCGGCCCGCGAAGCGGCGCGCGGAGGGAAGAAAGATATTATTTTTCAGAAATTCACCATAATTCACAACTATTGTTCTAGAGACTTCAAAATTGTTTCAAAATGAAGATAAATAAATGACTATTACTAGACCGTAAGAGATTTAGCTTACAATTACGTTTTTCGACCATTTCGATTGCGTCAAATTTGACCATACGTAGTTTTTTTTTCCAATTATCGTAATTTATATGCAGATATTTCCGAAATGAGAAAAGCTACAACCTTAATTATTTTTTGTTGATTTTTCATAAAATTTGCGCACATTTGATATATGAAACTGTATAAAACGGCTAATATGAAAAGGAGAAAAAGTTTTAGGATAATGCGATCTACGCATTTCGGAGATTTTCGGCCGTGAAGCGTTGCGCGCAGGGAAGAAAGATATTTTTTCAGAAATTCACCATTAATCACAATATTGTTCAAAAGACTTCAAATGTTTCAAAATGAAGATATATAAAGAATATTACTACGTTGTAAGAGATTTAGCTTACAATTACGTTTTTCGACCATTTCCATTGCATCAAAATTTGACCATACGTAGTTTTTTTCCAATTATCGTAATTTATATGCAGGTATTCAGAAATGAGAAAAGCTACAACTTTAATTATTTTTTATAGTATTCTTCATCTATTTACGCACATTTTGATATATGAAACTGTTATAAAACGGCTAATATGAAAAGAGCAATATTAGGATAATGCGATCTACGCATTTCGGAGATTTTCGGCCCGCGAAGCGTGCGCGCGGAGGGAAGAAAGATATTTTGTTCAGAAATTAACCTATCACAATATTGTTCTAGAGACTTCAAATTTGTTTCGAAATTTTCACAAAATGAAGATATATAAAAATGAATATTACTAAGCCGTAAAAGATTTAGCTTACAATTACGTTTTCGACCATTTCAATTGCGTTCAAAGTTGACCGTACGTATATTTTTTCCAATTATCGTAATTTATTATTGGCAGATATTTCCAAAGAAATTGAGGAAAAGCTACAAAACCTTTCAAAAATTTAATTTTTGTTTTGTATCTTCATAAATTTACGCACAATTGTATATGAAAACTGATAAAACGCTTAATATGAGGAAAAGCAAATATTATATAAGCATTCTAATTTCGGAGATTTTTTCGGCGGCCGCGGAAGCGGCGCGCGGGAGGGAAGAAATAGATATTTTTCGAAATTCACCAAAATAATTCACTAATATTGTTTCTAGAGACTTTCAAATTTTGTTTTTCAAAATGAATATAAATAAAGAAATATTACTAGGCCGTAAGAGATATTAAAACTTCAATTACGTTTTTAACTCGGCCAATTTCGATTGCGTCCAAAGTTGACCGCGTAGTTTGTTTTTTTTTTTTTTTTTTTCCAATTATCGGTATATATCAGATATTTTCAGAATGGGAAAGCTACAACCTTTTAATTTTTTTTTGTTTTTTTTTGTATTCTTCATGAATTTGCACACATTTTGATATATGAAACTCTATAATAAGCCGAAGCAATATTAGGAAAAAATAATGCGATCTACGCATTTCGAGATTTTTCGGGCCCGCGGAAGCGGCGCGCGGAGGGAAGAAATATTTTTTTTATTTTTTCAGAAATTCACCATAAATCACAATATTGTTCTAGAGACTTCAAATTTGTTTCAAAATGAATATAAATCACAATGAATATTACTAAGGCCGTAAGATATTTAGCTTACAATTACGTTTTACGGCCATTTCGATTGCGTCGAAAGTTGACCGTACGTAGTTTTTTTTTTCCAATTATCGTATTTATATGCA
The DNA here is from genome assembly GCF_015104395.2 of Macrobrachium nipponense. Lineage (NCBI taxonomy): Eukaryota > Metazoa > Arthropoda > Malacostraca > Decapoda > Palaemonidae > Macrobrachium > Macrobrachium nipponense. The sequence continues at coordinate 52,692,748 of NC_061093.1, read as the reverse complement.
GATAAATTTCAGAAATGGGGGAAAGCTTACACCTTTAATTTACCTTTTTTGTTGTATTTTTTTTCTTCATGAATTTGCGCACATTTGATATATGAAACTCTATAATATGAAAAAGGATCAAAATTTATTCGGATAATGCGATCTAACGCATTTCGGAGATTTTCCGGCCTCGGCGAACGCGGCGCGCGGGGGAAGGGAAAGAAATATTTTTTTTCAGAAATTCACCATTGAATCACAATTATTGTTCTAGCGTCTTCAAATTTGCTTCAAAATGAAGATAAACTACATGAATATTACTAAGCCGTAAAAAGAAGATTTTAGCTTACATTTACGTTTTTTTCCGAAACAATTTTCGATTGCGTCAAAGTTGACCGTACGTATAATTTATTTTAGGTTTTATTTTTTCCCAATTTATTTTTATTTCTTTTGTTTTTTTTTGTTTCAATATGGGCGGGAAGGGATTATTCGATAAAGTGGGCAAAAGGCTGGGAAAAGCAGCCAACCTTTAAAATTTTTTTTTTTGGTTGGGGGGGGGTATTTTTTCAAGGAGTGAATTACGCACAGGTTTTGAATAATATGAAATTGGGGTATAAACAAACGGCTAATATGAAAAGGAGCAAATATTGAGGTATCAATGCTATCTACGCATTTCGTAGATTTTCGGCCGCGAAACGGCGCGCGGAGGGAAGAAAGATATTTTTTTCAGAAATTCACCATAAATCACAATATTGTTCTAGAGACTTCAAATTTGTTTCAAAATGAATATAAATAAAGGAATATTACCAGGCCGTAAGAGATTTAGCTTACAATTACGTTTTACGACCATTTCTATTGCGTCAAAGTTGACCGTATGTAGTTTTTTTTTTTTAAATTATCGTAATTATATGCAGGTATTTTCAGAAATGAGAAAAGCTACGCCTTTAATTATTTTTTGTTGTTTTATTTTTCATTTCAATGAACTTTGGCGCACAGTTTTGAATATATGCAAAACTGTATAAAACGGCTAATATGGAAAATGGAAAAGGAAAAGCCAATATTAAGGATAATGCGATCTACGCATTTCGGAGATTTCGGCCGCGAAGCGGCGCGTGGAGGGAATAAATATATTTTTTCTAGAAAATTCCACCATAAATCACAATATTGTTCTAGAGACTTCAAATTTGGTTTCAAAATGAAGATAAATAAATGAATATTTACTAGACCGTAAAGAGATTTAGCTTACAATTACGTTTTTCGACCATTTCGATTTGCGTCAAATTGACCGTACTTATATAGTTTTTTTTCCAATTATCGTAATTTATATGCAGATATTTCAGAATGAGAAAAGCTACAGCCTTTAATTATTTTTTGTTGTATTTTTCATGAATTTGCACACATTTTGATATATGAAACTCTATAAAACGGCTAATATGAAAAGGAGAAAATATTAGGATAATGCGATCTACGCATTTCGATTTTCGGCCGCGAAGTGGCGCGCTGAGGGAAGAAAGATATTTTTTTCAGAAATTCATCCGGACATAAAATCCATAATATTGTTTCTAGAGACTTCAAATTTGTTAATCAAAATTAAGATATATAGATGAATATTACTTAGGTCGTAAGAGATTTAGGCTTACAATTACGTTTTTCGACCATTTCCATTGCATCAAAGTTGACCGTACGTAGTTTTTTTCCAATTATCGTAATTTTATATGCAGGTATTTCAGAAATGAGAAAAGCTACAACCTTTAATTATTTTTGTTGTATTTTCATGTATTTACGCACATTTGATATATAAAACTGTATAAAACGGCTAATATGAAAAGGAGCAAATATTAGGATAATGCGATCTACGCATTTCGGAGATTTTCGGCCGTTTCGAAGCGGCGCGCGGAAGGAAGAAAGATATTTTTTTCAAAAATTCACCATAAATCACAATATTGCTAGACTTCAAATTTGTTTCAAAATGAATATAAATAAATGAATATTACTAGGCTGTAAGAGATTTAGCTCACAATTGCGTTTTTCGACCATTTCGATTGCCTCAAAGTTGACCGTACGTAGTTTTTTTTCCAATTATCGTAATTTATATGCAGATATTTCAGAAATAAATGATAAAAGCTACAACCTTTAATTATTTTTGTTGTATTTTTCATGAATTTGCGCACATTTTGATATATGAAACTCTATAAAACGGCTAATATGAAAAGAAGGAGCAAATATTAGGATAATGCGATCTACGCATTTCGGAGATTTTTGGCCGCGAAGCGGCGCGCGGAGGGAAGAAAGATATTTGTTTCAGAAATTCACCATAAATCACAATATTGTTCTAAAGACTTCAAATTTATTTAAAAATGAAGATAAATAAATGAAGATTACTAGACTGTTATGTATTTTGCTTACCCAAAAATACCAACATAAAAAAAATTAAGATATATATATATATATATATATATATATATATATATATATATATATATATATATATATATATATATATATATACTCATCATATATATATATATATATATATATATATATATATATATATATATATACTATATATATATATTATATATATATATATATATATGTATGTGTTTCTTTATTTATTACATTTTCCGATTCTGGTACGAATACATAAATAAAAGGAATGCAGGTGACACTTTTCTTTTTGCATACAATGAATTATCGTATTCATGCATAGATACTGAGATATAAAAACTTGAAAATAAATAAAAAAATAAATATAAAACAAATGCAGAATACTCACTCCTAATCCTGACTCTCGTTCTATTCTTGTTTTCTCCCCCCTCCTCCATTGAAGAGTCTTGCATTTTTTTCCTCTCGACATGACGAGGTACAGGTGGAGGAGGGAGACGCGCGCCCTTACGGCCGCTGGGATAGGGCGCGGTTCCGTGCGCCCTCCCTTGACCGCCGCTGAGTCGCACTCCAATACAAGACCGCACTGTGGTATTTGCGGTCACACTCCCCGAACCTGCATAGAGCTATCTTGCAGGTGCGACAGAAGAACCGGGTGTCTCTCCTTCTGCCATTCATATGGCACACCCGGAGATCCAGTGTGTGATCCCCTGGCATCAGCCGACACGGAGGGTCCACTACCCGACGAGAAGGGGCGCGGTGGGGGCGTCAGCAGGGCGGTCAGCAGGGGCGGGGCGGCAGCAGGGGCGTAGGGGCAGGCGGCAGCAGGGGCGGCGAGCAGGGGCGGCAGCAGGGGCGGCAGCAGGGCGTCAGCAGCAGGGGCGTCGGCAGCAGGGGCGGCGGCAGCAAGGGGCGGTCATGACAGCAGGGGCGTCAGGCAGCTAAGAGGCGGCAGAAGGATACCGAAGTAGCACCCCTAAGGTCTGCCCTTTACTATGGGTAGATCTACAGCTCGGGGGGCAGGGGGCCAGACATGGAAGGCCACTCATTGGATCAAAGTTGATGAGGGCTTCCCCGGCTGCCTCGAGGAAACTGTAAGTGGCTCATCCTCCGTAGATCGGGACCGTAGTACCCACAGTAGAGTACGTAGGCATTTTGGAGGGCCAACTGAAGGATGTATTTGAGGAGCTTCTGTGTCCACCTTCTGGTTCTCCTGGCGAAGGGATAATATTGGATGAGTTGATCAAAAGAGATCAACTCCTCCCATGTGCCTATTGTAGTGCCCAATGACGGTAGGGCGCTCTACACGAAACTGCTCATACACAACTCGGCCCTGTCGACGCGTCTTCTTCCGCTGCACGATCTCCTCTTGGACAGGTTCATGGCTCGTCGTAATCATGGGGACGAGTCGGACACCCTTCCAACAGATGATGAAGACAGCTCCCTTCCGCCGCCACTGTGTCTCTCCTCTTGCCAGATGTTGCTGATGGCTAGCGTACCTCTTGAAGGAATTCGGGGCCCCACGCACCAACGAAGGGTACCACTGACGTGAACACCTGCATCATACAGTTCCTGGGCCAGGGATACCGAGTTATAATAATTATCCATAAACAGGTGGTATCCCTGGTTACGGAAACGATCCACAAGCCCGAAAACAGTTTCACGCATCGTGGAGAAGACCCTGGAATACACCGAAAAGTCCACGACGTAGCCAGTGTTGGCCTCGGTAATAAAAAAAAATTTCACGCAATATTTCTTCGGCTTCTTGGGGTTATACACTTTGATGCTTAGACGTCCTTTGTAAGGCATCATCCCCTCATCTAAAGAAAGGTTCTTTCCAGGAATCACGAGAGTTTTACAGCGTTCACGAATATATTCCAACACTGGGCGCACTAAAATGAGGCGATCAGAGTTATTCCGGGGTATGGCCCTTCGGTAGAAGGCGTTGAAATATCTGTCCAACGCCAGGAAAGTATCACGGGGCATAATGCCGGGCACATTGGGCGTACTTAAAAAAAAATTACGCCTCCAATACATCCTGACGTCGGCAGCAGGAATCAATCCAAAAAAAACGTGGAGCCCCAAAAAATGCGCCATGTCAGGGAGGTTGCAGCCTCGCCAGTGATATGATAATGTCGTGCGTAGTTCATCACGGCAATACCTGGCGTAGTCCGCCGTCTCTGCTACCAGGTACTCCAGCAATTCCCGCGTAAGGAAAAGCTGAACAAAACCCAGAGCAGTCAGGGGAACAGGTACGGTGAGCCCAGGATTTGCCGTAAATGGATGCATGGTAGGTGGTGTGGGGTCCTCTGTCCACCCATCGTCGCTCTCGGACGACCCTTGGCTAGCACGACTATCCGACCTTCTACGTGCCCCTGCTCGCGCGCGCGCGCGGGCACGATTTCCCATACGAACCCCCCTCACTGGCCCATCTCCCTCACTCAAGCCTTCACTTTCTGTATCCCCATCATCATCGCCAACAAAACTTGATCCTAAATCATCGTCCTCCCCCTCCTCAGATTCCCCCTCATAAGCACTAAAACTACTAAATTCTAGTTCACTTTCGGGATGTGCCCTCGAACGGACATTGGGGGCAAATAATCCTCGTCATCACTTTGATCGGGAGTAATGTCCTCGTCACTGGATGACCAACCGCCATCAAAATGAGGACTTGCCAAATGCTCTCGATCGAGCTCCGATAAATAATCGTCAATGTCCCTTGGTTTGAGCCCTCCCAAATTCCTACGAATGCCCCTAAGGACGGCACGATGCTTCCTTGGGGTTACTAACGGCAAATGAGACCCATTCGAAGCACTTTCATCGACACGTGGTCGCACAGAACGGCGTTGAGGAGCGAGGTCAGGTTGGGTGCTGGGTCCTTCGCCAGCATCCAAGTCCAAAACTCTTCTAACACGATCCCTTCCGACGGGTAAAACGCGCCTTTCGCGTGTCATACGACGGTCAGACATCTCTATGAACGTTCTGTACCAACACAAATGTTCAAAGTCTCGCACAAGCTCAGTCAAACACGATTGCGGCAAAAGATCGCTGACGGATGATGCTACGATGATGCTGGCTGGAGCGAGAAGGAAGGATTCCGCGCATGCGCACTTGGGTCACGCTTTGAAACAAAATAACACCTCGAACCGTGAACTCCCAGCATCCCCCAAGGCGCGTGATTCAAATGTTTTTGGCTGGTAGGGCCAACTAATTTTTTTTAATTTTTTCCGCGAATTTAAAAAAAAACTTTTTTGTGTCGACGTATGGTACGTCCAATCGGCATACGGGAGACATTTTGACTCGACGTTTAATACGTCCAATCGGCGTAAGAGGGCTAATAAGCTTGTTTTACGAAGTCGGAGGAACTGGGATGACTAAGTATGTCATAAAGCGTTCTTCTGCAAAAGGAGATGAAAAGCAATCACGTAAACCCTTTTGGTTTTTACTGCGTCTGCACTTACTCAAACCTGAAGGAATTTGATAGTCTTCCATAACTCGTAAATATCTGAAAACTTTTCGTTGGAGTAAATGGGTGCCATGTGATAATATGAAAGCGGTGTTCTGTCACAACTACCGCAAATGTAGACTCTAAAATATAGAATCATTGTGCATCATTACTAAATGTATTATTATGTAGCTCTGTTGATTAATAGATCACTCAGTGGAATTGCATACTGTCTGCGAAATAAATGTATTTTCATCAACACCATCGAATCAGCTCATAAGCGAGAAAAAATCAGTGTATCCTAAATTCAATGGTAAAATACAGCGCTCTACTACTCTTGGTGATTAAAATAAAATCTATTTTGATCCCATACAAGAATATGGAAGATTAAGATATAAAAAGTGTTTTTCATTCTATAATAGTAATACTGATTCCAGGGCAATAGTGCTAAATCGAATGAAATGATGAAGCAAGCTATTTTTAATGTCACAGTGGACTGGACACCCGCAGCTTATTATTAGATTACCGTCTTGATATTGTCTTGTAATACTATTGATTTTTGATGGCATGAGTTTATAGGTAACAATGCTACTACTGCTATTGCTACCACCACTAATAATAATAATAATAATAATAATAATAATAATAATAATAATAATATAATAATAATAATAATAATAATAATAATAATAATAATAATAATAATAATAATGGTAAGAAATTCAGAATCTCGTGAAGAGCAATCTGTCTCATAAAAATGCACAATTATATACAGTATATTCAAGCTATTTTCAATGTCACAGTGGGCTGGACACGCGCAGTTTATTGTTATTATATTACCGTCTTGATATTGTCATGTAATACTGTTGATTTTTGATGGCATGAGTTTATAGGTAACAATACTACTACTGCTATTACTACCACCACTAATAATAATAATGATAATGGTAAGAAATTCGCAACCTCGTGAAGAACAATCTGTGTCATAAAAATGCACAATTATATAGTAGAGTATATTGCAATGTAAAACATAGTCTTTCGAATAACTTGAACGGTGTTGACATTAAAATGTTGACACTAACCTGTGCCAGAGAACGCTGATCACGCGAGAAAGAAATGAGAAAATTTGTTTTCACCGGACAGTGCTGTTAAAGTTACTGCCCTCAACAAAACAGTGAATATTTTACTCTTTTCTGACTGCGGGTCAAATCTCCTAGAGGGAGCTGAATCTTGAGGGAAATGCGGCTCTCCGATTTTTCATGTTTGGCTGTCATACTGCGATGCTAAGTTTTCATTCCATCAAATTTTACTGGATTGCTTTGCAATGAATATATAACCATTTTCACATCTTTTATATTTGATTTCTGTGAATCTGTGCTTTCATTAAAGAAAGTTTTTTCATCTTCACTTATCCGAATGCATTGGGGAAATCATTAATTAACGTCCAGCAAAAACCAGTTTGTAAAGATGTAGGAGGTTATGAGGTCCCCAGTAGGGATTGTGATAAGTCATACTATGGATATACAGAAAAATCTCTCTCGAGGAGATTAACTCATCATAAATGTTCAGTTAGATATGGACAAAATAGTTCTGCAATCTTCCAGCATAAAGATATAAGTAACCATACCATGGATTGGAAATCATCCCGAATTTTATACAAGAGCAGCTGTCGATACAAATGTCAGGTGGTGGAATCTTCACTGATAAAATAACAAGATAATAATATCAACCTTTCCAATGGAGTGTGGGACTGACCATATAGACAGTATCTCCCTTAAGGCAACGAGGAAGCAGATTAAGACAATTAGCAGAACCAACGTTGGCTTAGCGGTGACCCCAGGCATCACCGTTGGGCATATCTCCCACTATATATTTCGCCAATGTAACTTCTGTCATTCACCGCTTGATATAGGTGGAAGTTAGTCCACTGAAATATAGACCTTACCTTTAAACCAGAGTATTTTAATAGGCCTTGAAAACTTGAGATGTATCCTGTTCTAACAAAAAAATCTGTCTACATATATATATATATATATATATATATATATATATAATATATATATATCATATATATATATATATATATATATATGTATATCCTAGTTATCCTCATGCAGCTTCTCGTATCTGGAAATGTAACGAAACTTTGTCCTATGTAGTACATAGCACCACTCAACCAAATACTGTAAATTGCATGTGCTATCGCTGTTGGCAGATCCAATCCATCATCCACAAGGAAATCAGTTTAAAACCTACACGAGAGCCATTCCTGTTTACAGCTCCCAGCAGATTACAACTGGTCATATAAAATGCAAACAGGTGATGAAATTCCCCAGAGGAATTAATCTGAGTCATCAATAATTCACAGAAGGGGAAAATGATAGAAGTGTTGAAAAAAGCTTAAAGGTTAGCACTGCCCACAGTAAAAAGAATTTTGTTGCTCGGGGTGACTGAAGTACTTATAACAGTGAGAAAGACACAATGACCTTTTTAAAAAAATGCTGCTGAAGATGATAAATAGTAGAGAAACATAGTGTTGGAAGAATTTGTTATGAAAAAGATAAAAGGTAACTTTCTCCATTTAAAAGTAAACTACATTTTAATGAGTTCGGTTCGTTTCGGCCTTATTTCATTTAAGTCATAAGCACTCATCTACTAAAATAAATAGGGTCGGCATATACATAACCTCCTACGATGTTTAGGCCGTAAGACGTTTCGGCTGTTTGCCAGTTTGGATGTTACGGCCTAAATGACTTACGGCCCAAACGACCAGGACCGTTTTCAATGATTACTTCTTAGTCAGCAGTTAGTATAAAATAATTAATTGGATGTCCCGAGATCATTGTGAAGGGTTTCTGATGTTTTATCATGCAACCTTTTTTAAAGCCGACGTAACAGGAAGGAAGAACTCAGATATGCTGGAAATAGTATCTCACGTACTATTCCAGATATGCCATTATTATTGTTTGTTTGTTTGTTTGTATGGTGCATTTACGTTGCATGGAACCAGTAGTTATTCAGCAACGAGACCAACGGCTTTACGTGACTTCCGAACCACGTCGAGAGTGCCATTATAATTATTATTATTGTTTTTTTTTTTTTATCACAGTCCTCCAATTCGATTGGGTGGTATTTATAGTGTGGGTCACCGAGTTGCATCCTGCCTCCTTAGGAGTCCATCACTCTTCTCACTATGTGCGCCGTTTCTAGGATCCCACTCTTCTGCAGGAGTCCTGGAGCTACTTCAGCCTCTAGTTTTTCCAGATTCCTTTTCAGGGATCATGGGATCGTGCCTAGTGTTCCTATGATTATGGATACAATTTCCAATGGCATATCCCATATCCTTCTTATTTCTAGTTTTAGGTCTTGATAATTATCCATTTTTTCCCTTTCTTTCTCTTTAACTCTGGTATCCCATGGTATTGCGACATCAATGAGTGATACTTTCTTCTTGATTTTGTCAACCAACGTCACGTCTGGTCTATTTGCACGAATCACCCTATCTGTTCTGATACCATAGTCCCAGAGGATCTTTGCCTGATCGTTTTCTATCACTCCGTCAGGTTGGTGCACATACCACTTATTACTGCGAGGTAGCTGATGTTTCTTGCACAGGCTCCAGTGGAGGCTTTTGCCACTGAATCATGCCTCTTTTTGTACTGGTTCTGTGCAAGTGCCGGACATTCGCTTGCAATCAGGTTTATGGTCTCATTTTTCGTATTGCACTTCCTACATATGGGAGAGATGCTGTTTCCATCTATCGTTCTTTGAACATATCTGGTTCTTAGGGCCTGATCTTGTGCCGCTGTTATCATTCCTTCAGTTTCCTTCTTGAGCTCTCCCCTCTGTGACCATTGTCATGTGTCATCGCTGGCCAGTTCTTTAGTCTGTCTCATGTATTGTCCGTGCATTGGTTTGTTGTGCCATTCCTCTGTTCTGTTTGTCATTCTCCTGTCTCTGTATATTTCTGGGTTTTCGTCTACTTTTATCAGTCCTTCTTCCCATGCACTCTTGAGCCATTCGATCTTCACTGGTTTTCAGATACTGCCCCAGTGCTCTGTTCTCGGTGTTGACGCAGTCCTCTATACATAGTAGTCCTCTCCATCCTTCTTTTCGTGTTATGTATAGTCTGTCCGTATTTGCTCTTGGGTGTAGTGCTTTGTGTATTGTCATATGTTTCCTAGTTTTCTGATCTATGTTGCGGAATTCTGCCCTCGTCCATTCCACTATTCCTGCGCTGTATCTGGTTACTGGTACTGCCCATGTGTTTATGGCTTTTATCATATTTCCGGCGTTGAGTTTTAACTTGAGTATCGCCTTGAGTCTCTGCATATATTTTTTCCTGATCGTGTCCTTCATCTCTTGGTGTTTTATATCCCCTCCTTCAATTATTATTATTATTATTATTATTATTATTATTATTATTATTATTATTATTATTATTATTATTATTATTATTATTATTATTATTATTATTAATTTACAAACTTCAACTTCATAACAAAATTGGGACCAAAAGGAAGTATTAAAACTACATTAAACTCTCAACACAAAAGGTAATATCAGCGGTTTTCCCATCGGAAATTTAACAACAGCGTAATCAGAGTAGAAATATTATGAGAATAATTAATAATATTTTCATTGACGACATAACTATTATGTAAGAGGTGTTTAACTTTTCATTGTTATCAGAATCATCCCTCAAAGAATTTTATTTGTATAAGTTCAGAATAATAGTGATCTTATCATAAACCAGGTATATTAAAACGCTACGATAACATTATTCACTTAATAATTTCGTAATGAGAATTCAAATGATATCTTATTTTAACATTATTGGTAGTCAATGAAACTACATAAGTGTAACTTTTGTTTTTTATTTTTCTAAAATAGTGAAAAGATTAATTCATCTTCGGTTGGTAGGCGTAAGTATAGGAATATTACCCCAAGGTGTGAATATAATTTCCCAACTTCTTATTTGTCTTAATATTTCCTTCTAAACTCAAGATATACCAGTAAGATTTGATAAGAAACTACTCAAGATACTTGAATATTATGCTATCAGATCCATCCGTGATAGCATTATTTACTGATATTGTCAAGGATGAATTTGAATCAAGATAAC
>NC_061093.1:52664317-52671817 GCF_015104395.2 Macrobrachium nipponense | reverse complement strand
GGCGGGATGATATTGGTTTGTTTTTATATACTTAGCCCGGGGATGGTTTTGGCATTTTTAATCAGACGATAAATAAGGTATACTGCCTGTCGTTGTGAGTTAAGGACTGTCCACACTACGAAACATTATTTGCAAACGGAATATGAAAACTTTGTTTACATACAATGTTTTCCTAGTGTGGGACAGGCCTTTACGGAAACACCACACATACACAATGAGAGAGAGAGAGAGAGCAGAGATGAGAGAGCGAGAGAGAGAGAGAGAGAGAGAGATTGTAAATCATCAGAAAGCTAGTGATATTCCGAAGGAAGACGTCACAGACATAAGTAGATTAATCATAGTTGGAAATGGAAATGATTCAAGTAATGTACATTCAATATAATTTCGTTTAATATGTAGAATAATCCGGCAGTATGATGATGATTACATTCAATCCGAAATCCAATTAGTAACTTGGTTATAATGAGATTCTGGTCCTGATGTAGCTGATATGCCTAGTTCTATGCTAGCATTTGCTCAGTTGAGATAAGCAATGAAACTCGTATGTAATTAAGATATTCAGTTTTATATATACACACACACACACACACACACACACACACACACATATATTCTATATATATATATATATATATATATATATATATATATATATATAATATATAAGAATTTTTTTATCTATCCAAACATTAAGCTAACAATGACGTTTTAATAGAAATTCGCTCTACTTCGGGAATACCTCTGAATCATATATGAAATCTAATTCCCCTTCTGTGACATTTCCGAAGTAGAGCGAATTGGATAGTAACAACATTTGCAGAATAATGCATATATATATATATATATATATATATATATATATATATATATATATATATATATATATATATATATATATACATATATATATATGTATATGTGTGTGTGTGTGTGGGTGCATAATCCATGCATGTGTGTTTTATTGCACTGCACGACGCAGGCCTGTCTACCCAACGGGACAAATTTAATCTTAAAAAGCAGACCTGATCAACTTCTCATCCACCCGTATTACTAGGCCGAGAACCCTCATTAAGTTACGAAGCCAACTTACAAAGTTACCCGAGCTATAAACAGGGGCTGACAACATGCCTCCTAATAACAAGATATATCAGTATAATAACCTATCATTTTAAATATTAATTGAGGGGCACAAGATAACTAAATAAATGCAGGCGTCAGCCCTTTTCGAGCCATTGTTGATGGCGGTCTGTCCCAAACAATGCAAATTTTTATTGAGGGAGTGAATAACTGCTTAAAAGCCAAGGGAATTAAAAATGATCCACTAACCTTAAAGTGCCAAAAAACGGCCAAATTTCTAAGGTGGGTTAACAAGTGAGACGAGAGAGAGAGAGAGAGAGAGAGAGAGAGAGAGGCAAGCTATGTTAACTTTGCTCTATTGTTCCTATACAGAAATGAACTCATGGATTTTAAATTCACAGACTGGGTAATGTCAAGATAACGTAAGGAGTTATTTCATTCAGGCAAAATCCTATCTTTTTCCTAATTTCACAACAATTTTCTTATATATTTAATCATTTCCTTGCAGCATACATACATACATATCATATATATATATATATATATATATATATATATATATATATATATATATATATATATATATATATATATATATATATATATATATATATATATATTATATATATACACATATATATACATATGGGTGTGTGTAAGTATACAATGTAATTGTGGTATTTATATGTGTTTAATTATATCTAACTGAATATAGTATAGTTTTAAATATTAGATAATACTAATAGAGAGATATATAGATAAGAATATATATAATATATATATGTAAACGCTAACAATAAATGCTGAAGGCTTGATCATCCTTTCTATTTCCTGAATGTTCGACGGCTATTGAGGAAGTTGCTATGAGTTCGTTTTAATTGTACAACTTTTCCCTTAACTTTTTACATTTAGGGAGGAAATAGAAAACAATACTAATCCGAGAAAATTAATGAGGAATTAAAGAAAGAATAAAGATGTTTTTGTCCAGGGGGCGGGGATTCTGGTAGAAGGCGTGATTTGTATACTGGCACAGGACAGACCAAAAAAAGCTTGAGCATTAATTCGAGTAATAAGAGTAATTAATATTCAACACCTTACCCCTCTTCGAGTGTGATCCATGAATATGTCACAAACCTATGAGAACGCTACGGTTTTCAGTATAACTATTGTCCAATGATGAAAACTAAAGATTATCTATCATGGCAATCAGACACGACACTCTGACAGGAGGTCTTAAGTATTAATCAAATACCAGAGGATGTTTGGTGTTATGCTCAGGACATAGCGAGAGAGTTCTCGCTCTCTCTCTCTCTCTCCTCTCTCTCTCTCTCTCTCTCTCTCTCTCTCTCTCAATTAACCCGAAATTCTTTACCATTGTAAAGGTCCATTGTTATCATTAGTCTGAAACTTTGTTCCTTTCTTAGTCAAATCTTTCCGGACGTTGCTGCTTTTGACAATTATGTCATAGAAACCGAGTGAAGTGTCAACGGATTCTTCACAAGGGACACAGAATACTGTCTATTTTAAGTTTTGAGATTTAGCTTCCGCAACTTTTAAAGAAAACAGTTCCACGGTTTCGCGAGAAATAAGATATTTCTGGTACTAGGCACTGATACACCATGACATCTGAGAGGGATATGTATTCTAACGATCTGTACAGATTTTGCCTCAAAGAGGAAAGGAAATTCATATCCCTTTCACTAGACTTATCGGACTCTATGCACCCACAATAACACGTTGAATATTTATTCTAGTAGTATTTTTTAAAGGAAAGTAAATGTAGTGTGATTGCTTCAAGAAGCTGTTAAATATGTGGATTAGTTATCTTTTTAAAGAAAACACGCCACATTTCACGGTACTTTAGACAGTCTTCTTAAGAGATGTAACCAACTACTTGTTATATTAACGTCTCTCACATCTTAGCTCACGTCACTTTCTCCCCTCCAGGCATCCTTGCTTATTTTGCTTTGAACATAGCTGGCAGGCAACTTTCCTCCTTCATGTTTCCCGAGGACACGAAAAGCATATTCAGCAAAGTTTATGGAACAGATATTCGGAGGATAGAGTGAGAGAACCAGTCACCTCATATCAAGTGGAGGCGCTTAGCAAACAAAGAGGCTTTTGTCTTTGAAATGTGATCTCCTACGTCCTTCAGGGTCTGAGTTTAGGAATAACTGCAACTGTTTGAAGACGATTTGTTAAGACCCACATGATACACGCTTAGTACTTACTATGGTTTGCAGTAAAGAAGAAAATCTATTATTTTTTTATTGCCAACTACCGCTATTTTCATTACTGTAACACCGCTTGAAATATGAAAATACTTTAGTAGTAATAAAGGCCTATTCGAAATAAATAAAAGAAAAATGGTGCTGCTGAGCCATCAACCATTTTCCCTCCCTTTAAGCTCATTAATGATGCCACTGATGTGCTAAAGAGGAGGGTGGAATTAATGATGTCATTTGATTAAGGTGGATCAGCATCGCTTACATTTTCTCTATATTAAAGTTTAGATAACTTCCACACTTCTTTTCAGAGATATTTAACTTCGATCTTTTACGGCACATGACCCCCAAACCCCTTTTTTATTTGGATTTGCTCTATTAACGAAATAATGCACTTGCTTATGCATATTAAGCCATTGTCTTCCACAGCAATTTATACGAATAATGAATAAAAAAACGATCACTGCCTTTGCTTCTTAGGTTATCTACCTTAACAATAATATCAAATCTTGCAAAAACAACAGGCGCAAAATATAATCATTTTTACTTGATTTAGAACATCCAATATCGAGAAACAGGTGTGTGATAAAAAAAAAAAAACAGGTCTCCTTTCTGGTGAGGAGAAATTGAATAAGGATGTGGTGGAAATTCCTTACATAGGAGCTCCAGGGCCCTTTTTGAGGGGTGTGTAGTCTACGTCGGGAGGTTTTTTTTTTAAGAAGAATTTTCTTTGGAGGGCATTTTTTATTTTCAAATAAGAATGTTTTTTAATTACCGAGATCATTTCAATTTTGCTGAAACTTACCAAGAAACTGATTTTTCTTCTGAATTTCGTCTATATTGGAACAGTATATTTGCCAAAGTGGTAATTTCTACAAAATTTTGGAGGGGAATCACATCTCCGCTCTGTCATAAATACTACTGAAATGATATTGAATAAGACGACATTAGCGCGTAACCTAGTAACTCCATAACTCATACGAAATCACATCATAATCAATAATTAAGAAAGATGTCATGTCCCTACAGTTCACTTCCAGGATATCTAATTTATCATTTATATTGCATTTCCTTGAAAACTAATCGAAGGGTTTTAGCATCTGCGGTACACTGTGGATGGAATGGGAAATTATTTCCATAATTGCATTGCACTTTTTTAATAGTATCCACAAAGATTTTTCTTAATAAAAAAATTCATCAACTAACTTTGAGTAAGTTTCCGATTTATGATCTCGCGCATGCGCATACATTCACGTGCGTGCTTGTGTCTTTTCTTTTTAGTTCTTATATTTGAAAATGGTTAGCACGATCGCCTTTTTACCAATCGGTTTCTGCTTTAAAATATAGCACATATCGCAAAAGTAAAACCATAAAAAATACTCTGATAAAAAGTAAGAATTCTACCGTTATTTTCTTTATCATCACCTCACTACATTACGTCATTTCCTGATAAAGACAATTATAGCTGTCATATTTTAGAAATCAGTCAAGCTTTTGAAATTTTTTAACCATGGATGCTTTCATGCATACTTCTCATATAATGTGTATGACGCTTCGTGACTCGATCATTTATACAAAATGCATCAAGATATCAACTAAAATTCGTAAAAAGAGCATCATTCTCCCCGACGACTCTGTTTCGTATCCTAACACGTGATCAAATCTTTCCCCTTTCACTGCCTAGGTGTAATGTTCCCCGAAGTGCCAATGCTATTCTTTTATTCAGCCAACGTCTGTACTTCCATTTCCCAAATGGACTCCAAAACTGAGATTCGAGTGGATGAAGCGTTTGGAGGTCAAGGCCATGTAGGAAGTTTAGTAATCATCTGTGCTATCATTGTGCTCGTAGACCCGATAATGATCTCGGGGATAGTAGGCGTTTTCTCGTCTTGCGCAGAACACGATATGTAAATCAGTGCCTGTGTTTTTGTTTGTCTATTCAAAGTTTTTAGAATCATGGTGAATTAACATTCTAATAACATGTTAATTCATCATAATTAAAAAAATTGAAATGCACAAACAAAAACAAAAATATATCTTGGCATCGATGGCCATATTTGAAGTAGAACTGCCCACTATGATGAAATGATTAGTGGTCAACGCTTCATGATAACTTTAGTATAAATAGAAATATTTATGAATTAATACAAAATACAAAAATCTGTATCATTGAAATAACATATCTCAAGAAACTACAGTTAGTGTCTTAGTGTTAGCTCCAATACAAATAAAACCCATTGACAATTGGATCTATTGTTATATATAAAGACAAATTAAACTCTCTTATGGCATCTAATATTGTCTATTTGTATACTTGTCCAACATGTGGTCTAGGAAAATATATCGGAGCCTCAAGAAGACTTCTTAAGGTCCGAATAGATTGCCATAGGGGGGTGAGTTTGCCTACTGGGAGTCAAATTATCATCTCCTGAATTTTTCAGCATCCGTGACCACACAAAGAAATGCAGAGTCAACATTGAATATAAAAACTTTAAGATCCTTTCAAAAATGTCTTCTCCGTAGCAGCTAGCGGTCATCGAATCGCTCTTTATAAAGACGATTGTTCCGAAACTGAACAACCAAACTGCCTCCACCCCTCTGTACCTGGCGTAAACAACAGAGATGCCTTCGTGTTTTGTTTTTGTTTTTTAGTCACTCGTCTTCCTTCCTCTACTGGAAATGGTACTTGAGTTT
This sequence comes from Macrobrachium nipponense, assembly GCF_015104395.2. NCBI lineage: Eukaryota > Metazoa > Arthropoda > Malacostraca > Decapoda > Palaemonidae > Macrobrachium > Macrobrachium nipponense. Next base: position 52,665,821 of record NC_061093.1, on the reverse strand, counting down.
CGTTGGTGTTCTTTTAATTTGCTTTATGTATTGTAATTGTATGTTTTCTAGATGAGTAATTATTTTAACTATATTTTATTATTGTAATTTGCAGCTTGAAAATGGGGCTGGTCCCTGAAACGTTGCTTTGAATAAACGCCCATATGAAACAGATATCTCCATTTAAACCCTGTATCCCGTCTGAGGCTTCCCATTCGGTTGATTTATATATATATAATATATATATATATTATATATATATATATATATATATATATATATATATATATATATATATATATATATATATGAATGATTGTGTATGTGTTTATCAATTTTGTATACTAAAAGTGAAATTTTGTCTGTCTAAGATTCCCCTGATCATCAGACCACAAAAATTCAATCTCCCGTTGGAACTGAGTGACGTAAAAAAAAAATCATATCTAGCTGTATCGAGCAAGACTGGCACATGTAATTATTTCGGTAAAAATTTTAAAATAAATTAAGCTGTAACGATTTAAGAAGTGAGGCATTATTCCAGAGTGATCTCATTTTCAGTGACAGGGTAACGGGTCTTTTTCATGACCAGAAAAAAGTAAAATTTCCTTTTACTTTCTTCACTTGTCACGGCGTAATATGTTAGTCCCAAAAATCAGAAGACAAAGTCCTTTCATATCTAATGTTTTCTAGCTAGGCCTTCCTTCAAATGCTGAGAAAGAAATAGAGGTAGGAGTTTGGATAACAAAATGGATGCTAGAGTGTTAAACGAATACTGTTCAAGTAAAGATCTTAGTTATGATGTATAATAGTAAACCAAAAATAAACGATGTCCACATGCAACATGGAATAGGAAAACATAAAGAAATTAATAACATCAATTGTGATAAGATAAATTGTGTCTATTTATTCTCGTGTCATCTATCTTTTCCATTTTATGCAGTAAGGTCCTTTGATAATAACTATTTTTCTTTAGATTTAATAAAAAGTACTTTCATTTCTTTCTCTCATTCTCTCACTATTTTACTCTCTTACTAAACTTTGTGATATTTGCATTGTAAGTCTTTAACTTCAAGGCTAGGACTTGTCGTCCGTAACCTTAAACTGTGTTGCATTGGGGTTGTATTTTTTTATGGGGTTGTTATAGTGAACAGCAATAAATTTCCAATCACAACTCGCACAAGTATTGTGCATTTCAAGAACCGGTCTTAAATGTTTCTGTTAGGAAATAAAAGGAACATTTATCGCGTATAATTATAAACATCAATAAAAGAAAGTGGCTAAATACAAAGGAACATAGGTAAAAGAGGGTAACAGCGTTTTCATGAACTGAAGATTGACACGAAGAGGCAAATTTAGGAATAAATTTTACGAAAATGTAATAGTAAAATAACAAATATACATCCTGCAAAAGTAAGAAACATGGATTGTTTCTAATATGTCATGAGGCAGCATCAGCATCAACAGCTTGAGTTCAAATGTTTCAGGTTAAAAGGGTAACTGCGAGAATGAAAGAAACTTTATCATA
>NC_061093.1:52654317-52661817 GCF_015104395.2 Macrobrachium nipponense | reverse complement strand
TTCACTCTACCTCGGAATTAATATATTTTCATATACATTAACCAAAGGGAAATTTTTTTGTCGAAAAGAAATTCCTCGGCTCATGGGCGCGAACCACAGAACCAAGAATTCAGGACATATATTGAAGCGCTCTAAACCACACGGATATATATATATATATATATATATATATATATATATATATATATATATATATATATATATATATATATATATATATAGACTATGGGTGTAGTCTATGTCGGGAGGTTTTTTTTTTTTTTTTTTTTTTTTAAGAAGAATTTTCTTTGGAGGGCATTTTGTTTCTTCAAAGAAGAATGTTTTTTAATTACCGAGATCTTCACTTTTGCTGAAACTTACCTAGAAACTGATTTTTCCTCTCACTTTTCTCTATATATTGAAGCAGTATATTTGCCAAAGTGGTAATCTCTACAACATTTTGGAGGGGAATCACATCTCCGCTCAATCAGAAATACTACTGAAATTATATTACCTCTCCTTCGAATCAATCCAATTGAGCCGATGATATTGAATAAGACGACATTAGCGCGTAACCTAGTAACTCTATAACTCATACGAAATCACATCATAATCAATAACTAAGAAGATGTCATGTCCCTACAGTTCACTTCCAGGATATCTAATTTATCATTTATATCGCATTTCCTTGATAACTAATTGAAGGCTTTTAGCATCGGCGGTACACTGTGGATGGAATGAGAAGTTATTTCCATAATTGCATTGAGCTTTTTTAATAATTGAGGCTCTCTTTAAGTATCCACTAAAATTTTTTTGAACAGCAACTAACTTTGAGTAAAAGTCTCCGTTTTATGATCTCGCGCATGCGCATACATTCACGTACGTGCATGCGTGTTTACTCTTTGTTCTTGTATTTGTAAATGGTTAGCACGATCGCCTTTTTACCAGTCGGTTTCTGTCTTAAAATATAGCATCACATATCGCAAAAGTAAAACCATAAAAAATACTGTGATAAAGAGGAAGAATTCTACCGTTATTAACTTTATCATCACCTTACTTCATTACGTTATTTCCTGATAAAGCCAATTATCGCGGTCATATTTTAGAAATCAGTCAAGCTTTTGAAATGTATTAACCATGGATGCTTTCATGCATATTTCTCATATAATGTGTATGACGCTTCATAACTCGATCATTTATACAAAATGTATCAAGAAATCAACTAAATTTCGTAAAAAGAGCATCATTCTCCCCGACGACTCTTTGCTGTATATCCTAACACGTGATCAAATCTTTCCCTTTTCACTGCCTAGGTGTAATGTTCCCTTAAGTGCCAGTGCTATTCTTTTATTCAGCCAACGTCTGTACTTTCATTTCCCAAATGGACGCCAAAACTGAGATTCGAGTGGATGAAGCGTTTGGAGGTCAAGGCTATGTAGGAAGTTTAGTAATCACCTTAGGTCTCATTGCGCTCCTTGACCCGATAATGATCTAGGGAATAGTAAGCGTTTTCTCGTCTTGCACAGAACACGATATGTAAATCAGTGCCTGTTTTTTGTTTATTTAAAGTTTTTATAATTATTGCCAATTAACACTCTAATAACATGTTAATTCATCATAATTTAAACACTTGAAATGCGCAAACAAAAACAAAATTATGTCTTAGCATCGATGGCCGTATTTGATGTAGAACTGCCCACTATAATGAAATGATTAGTGGTCAACGCTTCATGGACGCCATTTTATACTGATAACTTCAGTATATATGGAAATATTTATGAATTAATACAAACGTCTGTATCATTAAAATAACATATCTGAAGAAACACAGTAAGTGTCTTCTTGTTAGCTCCATTACCAATAAAAATATTTATCTAGATTATCCTTACCATCTTTCTACTTATCTCAAAAGTGTCTTCTTTCATTTTTATTTTCACGTTATTAATTCTAATTTTAGTGTTAGTAGACGGATTATTTCAGACATGTATGAATAAAAAAAACTGAAACATCAGTCGATGGTTTTGTCACGTGACCTAGTAAAACACTGCCTGCCTCGAAAAACCAAAAGCTTTCTATGAATTTTAAACCACGATTGAATTCGTGGAGGAATTGTTGCTGCCGCTGGACACAACCGAATGCAATAGGTATCCATTGTTTTAATATCCACAAAACCGCTTTGAATAAAAGTTTTTCGCTGCTGGACTGGACGTGGTGTACAGGCAGATGTGACTAAAATTTTGTTGGCCTTTTAAATAATTTTGTGTTTTAATGACAGTGAATGGACTCTCTCTCTCTCTCTCTCTCTCTCTCTCTCTCTCTCTCTCTCTCTCTCTCTCTCTCTCTCTGTATATATATATACCCATAAAAACACCAAAATATATTTTATGGTCTCCTCTCATTAGATGGAATTCTGTTGTAACAGAATATTTTTATCAGTCTATATATATATATATATATATATATATATATATATATATATATATATATATATATATAATATATATATACATATATATATATATATATATATATATATATATATATATATATATATATATATATATATATATATATATATATATATATATATATATATATATATATATATATATATATATATATATATATATATGTATATATATATATATATATATATATATATATATATATGTGTGTGTGTACGTGTGTATGAGTGTGTATTAGTGTGATATTCATACTGATATTGATATGGACTACTTTTTCTTGAAAATCTAATGTTCCTTCCGCAACAAATGTCCATGCATGGCAGTACTCTATCTGAATTTAGCTTATTCAGTTCATATTATTTTAGATCATTCTTATTCATCCTTATATAAGTTTATTTGATATCAAGATGCATATGCCGATGTGTAAAGGCCTATTAAGGTACTCTATGTAGAATGAAAGGAAATGGTAGCTTTATCAAGTGAACTGTTTGGAAATGGACTTATAAAGGGAGACTCCAAAACTCCTGCATCATCCGTCAGAAAAATAACCTGAATCAATTATATGTAAATAAAACATAAGTCAAAGTTCCTAAAACGATTCTGCAAACGTTAATTGGTTTTTCTAGCATATGGTCACACAAATATCGAATACATTTGCTGCGTAATCTTTTTGTTTTTTTAGTAATTGGACAATTCACCCTTTTAACCTCGTAAACAAAATTTGATGGATACACATACGATGAGTATTTTATATGCAGATTTAATGCAGTAATTGTTGTGACAAAGCCCTTCAATATATATTCGTAGCTTGTGGCTTGATAGTACTGAAAATATGTATTTTGCTGCTTTTCAGTGGTAGCTTTAATTGTTTTATTTTATATTTTATCCAGTCTCTTACAGAGTACTTCAATGCATTAGAGAGAAGTGGCTTGCAATATGAAAACACACATTTTTAAAAATGAAAACATGACTAAAGTAGGTATTCCTTACATCATGGAATAAAAACTGTTTTAGATGCACAGCAACTCAATCCTTCTTATACCGCGAAATCGTTATGTAATAACTGAAACCTTTTCTTGCTTCATTGCACGCCCTAGTAAATCCTGTGAATGAATATTAGTATCCTAATTAGGATCCATTGGATATTGGTGATAATGTTGTGTATTTTCCACACATAAATGTCGCCTACGACAGTATGCACGGCTGAGGATGTCTTTGACAGGGAGATTTCCTCAGGCTGTCATTAGGAATGCCTAACATTATTTTTGTTTTTAATCTAAGCATTCATGCTTTTATGACACACAGCGAAACGTCAGTATCACTAAATGAATGTTTCAATTCAACGTTAAATATATATATATATATACCTTCATCTGTCTAAATACCGTCTAGTCTCTATGCAGCTAATCAAAGAAACAAGGGAACAAGGCCGTCTAATTTCATTTTTTACTTAACGTCGAATCATATGTGTTGTGGCAAGAACTGTAACACTGGACAGACCTAAACTAAACCATGGAATCACCACTGATATGTTTTTTTCTGGGGGGGGGGGGGGGTGTCGGTTGGGACTCGTTTTGCGCTACCAACTAGATCAGAAAATCTAAATGCATGAGCTTGGGGAATATAGAGTCCAGTTTTTTTAATAAAAACAAATGTGCAAAAACTAGAGCAAAGCTAAGATAATGTTTCATTACCCCAGACTTAATTATTGTCCGTTGATCCAAATGACTACATTAATTGGAAAATATGCATTTCGAAAAACGGAGAAGAAAATAATTGTCGTTATTCATTTGGTGACATTTGTTAGTAACCTACCTCCTTCATACTAAAGTATTTGGTGAAATTACGATTCCTGTTTTCATATTATAAATATCCTAGTTCGTGTGTGAGATGTCTTAACAGTCGTTGATTTTAGCTTTGTAACTTCAGCTTTCTAACGAGCAAAGGGCACTTAGATATACCCAACGATAACAATGGTTGTGACTACCTACGTTAGATTTATAAGTAAAATTTATTTATTTACTATTTGGGTCCCAAGCAGAGTAGTTACGAACAAGATTGCGTTACATTTTAGGCTGGCTTGCACTAAATTGATTTCCCTAAATGTAGATCATCCATGGCTTTTCACAATCAGCTACTATCAAATAGCACTTGTGTCGTTGTTCAAGTTAAGTCAACATGAGTTTCAAGTTTCAACAATGGAAGGTTATAATTTAGAGTAATTGAGGATGCGTACACAGGAGCTGTTACACACCACACCTCTCTCTCTCTCTCTCTCTCTCTCTCTCTCTCTCTCTCTCTCTCTCTCTCTCTCTCTCTCTCAGGTCTTATATCTCGTAGGTTTACGTTTCCCAAAAGTTAATTTTCCTCAAGGAAAATTTCCTATGTATCTGTAATAACATGTAGGTAAGCATGTCTGGGAATATTAATGTTAATATTCCTGTTAATGTATTCCGAAAAAAGTATCTGGAAGCATTTTATACTACTGAAAAACAACATTGGAATGATTGTGCGTATAGTACATTCTTCATCAAAATTAGGATTTCGAGAGGACATGAATCAACTGAGTGTTTGTTGGTGTATTAATATTTTTTTTTTTTTTTTTTTTTTTGTGTTAATAGAAGAATTCACATGAAAATGTCTAATGAAATTTACAAATCATCCCCCTCGGTAAACTGATTTGCTTGTTTTTTTTTTTTTTTGTACCAAAATGCATTGAACAATAAAAATACTACATATTAAAGATTTTTCCTGCATAGAAAGAGGAAAAATTTTTAACTGAACATAGACCATTTAAGTAATTCGGTCCTGTGATACCAAAAAATAGAGAAAGAAATATATCTATAGTTTATATATATTTCTTTCTTCTTTTCTTATATATGTAAATATATTTCTTTTTTTTGGTAGCACACGACCGAATTACTTAGATGGTATATATTGAATTAAATATTTTTCCTCTTTCCATACAAGGAAAATCTTTAATACTTTCGTCAAAACCATTTTGACGCAATCTATGATTTAAAACTCTGATGTTATGACGGCAATAACATGCTCTCACCAGCAGTGAAAGGCCATTGAATTGATGTGAATGAACCCGTTAACGATTCCAGATGCATTAAAAAAAAGAAAAGCGGAATTCTCAGAAGTTGACAGTTCCCAAAGCTGCTCTAAATTTTACTCGGGTTCACTAAACTGAAGGCTCGTTGATCGTGAAATTCAAATCTTAGCCACAAACAATTTCCTTTCCGGACTGAGGGGATTTGGCAACAAACAATTAAGCATTAATATTCAGGCTCACGGATGAATTCACAAACGTCCCGGTTTGAATTCCACGTAGCTTCGTTACGTGGAAGTTTCCTAATTTTTCGAAATGGATTGCGACTCTTAAGACTCCTACTTCCCCAGTCCACGTAATAGAAGTCCGTTGGTGCAGATTGTATATATATATATATATATATATATATATATATATATATATATATATATATATATATATATATATATATATATATATATATATATATGCAGAAGCCAGGTACTATGTCGTACCTCTAAGTAAATGGGGATACAATCCACAATGAAGTAAATTCCTCTTGTAGTTTAAAATATATAGTACTTGTATAGGATTAGAGCTTTCGACCATCAACTGTGGTCTTGTTCACTAAAGTGTGAACAAGACCACAGTTGATGGTCGAAAGCTCTAATCCTATACAAGTACTATATATTTTAAACTACAAGAGGAATTTACTTCATTGTGGATTGTATCCCCATATATATATATATATATATATATATATATATATATAATATATATATATATATAATATATATACATATATGTATATATATATATATATATATATATATATATATATATATATATATATTTATAAATGAACTTCAATATAGTATTTGAATCGTATTTATTTCGTTATTTATCACTCATGGAATGATAAATTTATATCTATATGAATATCTTCCACACACACACACACACACACACACACACACACACGTACACAGTCACATATATATATAGGTATATGCATGTGTGTGCGCGCGCGCGCGCATGTGCGTATACAGATGCCTGCGTGCGCGGGTGTGTGCCTGGATAATTTGCATTAATATCAACAGTTACTTATCTTGCACGACTTATCAAACCAGTCGTCATGTCAGCCATGTAGTGGCGAACTCAGGTACATTATTTATTTTCGAAACATCCTGTATATCTTTTAGAATTATATCCTATGACTGTCAGCTGGAGGGATCAATGAAATGCAACAGGATACAACTTTCAGCGATAACCTACGAAGGAAACTCGCAGTACAGCTACGTGTGAATTCTGATTTGCTTATTCGGTTGGGAGATAAATTTACGTAAGCCTTATACCTTGTGTTTGGATTCTATCTATGAGTTCGTCTGTTCACCTTTCAAAGGGTGATTAGGCTCTCATACACTGCTTTGGGAAGTTATGTGGCACTGATTTCGAAACCAGCGTAACATAGTGGATGGGAGAGGATAAGGAATATACATCGCGCGAAGATATTCCAATCATATCTAGTTAAATTAACTTAAAGCGTGAAATATTTAACCTATTAATGAGCCGCTTTCGATTTGTTTCTTCGGCTGACTTCTGTTTAGGGATAAATTCCTTCCATTAGATTTCAGCTTTCTTGCTTGAAATATCGGCTTCTTAAATCAATGTATTTGTATTACGTATGTGAATTTAACACTGTAAAGTTAGTATTAAAGGCAACGTCTTGTCTATTAATGCCATAGCCGTCAAATATAAAGCTTAAGATTCCAAAAAGATTTACGAAGTCGTTATCTGGGGTTTATTTTCGTTTTTGGAAGACCAGCCATATTGCTTTTATTCCTTGAGACCTATATCTTTATTGTTTTTAATAGCAAACATATGTTAGTCTTCAACTATCCAGCGAAATGCTGGATGGGATTTTTGCACAAGGCATACGGTCGTAAGAGATCCGTGAATAAAAGTGTGCATCAAAAGAAAAATGACACCCTTTAAAAAGTTTAACGAATGATGTTCACTCTG
>NC_061093.1:52639726-52653817 GCF_015104395.2 Macrobrachium nipponense | reverse complement strand
TGTGGTCAGTGACGCAGATAAGATTGGTTCAACTGATCAAATTAATATTGGAGATTTTCCATACGAGCAAAAATTGTGTTCAGGTAACGATACTCTCCTCTCGTCAGTACCTTTTAGCAAAGCCATCCTTGTTAATATAACAAGCACTACTCATGCGTCATTTTTCTGTGTCTTGTTGTTTCAGTTACCTGTAATAATCGTTTGATAGAGCACGTGCAAGAAATATGAGTCAACTGTTCACTGAAGTTCTGAATCATCATTAGAAATAGTATCAGTTCAGGCTACCTTGCATGACTGACTGTACTCAAAGTTTGTGTATAAAACATATTACACGAAAATTTACGTAAAACTTTAATAAATATAGTAATAATATTTCTGAATTACTATAGCTTTTGTTTTCAATAGACACCCTTTGGAGCCAGAATTTTCCATGAAGTAACATTATCACCAGACATATTCACAGACTAACAATAGTTGTTTGCTGGGAATCCAAATACGAAAAACTCTCACTTAAAGCACACTCTGGCAAGCACTGGCTCTCGCCACTTCCTCCAACGCTAACGAAGTCGCCACACCGTACTTTTCAAATGCAAATAGAAGAGCGATCCGAGCATTCGCCTCTCCATTTTGAATACTGAATTTCGACAGGATGAAAGAATTTGTAAGAAGCGATCGATCTCCTTGCTTTGCAATGCATGTACGTGAGTTTTGTCTGTGATTTCATTACTGTTTTGAACTAGAAAATTATACGAAAGTTTTTGTATATATATAATTTTGAATCAACTCAGTTAACAAATATTATTTTCGGACATTTTTAATCAGTGTCCCCGCGTGCAAAAACCTTTAAATGTTTGCATTTTCATCAAGCTCATTTTTCTCGTACAATAATATTGTTTCCTACACCGAACTGAGAAGCCGGAACTTACAGGACGATGCTGCAGTTTTCAGCATCGGTGGACGATTTATCCTAAACATCACAAAATCGCCTCCTGTCGAAAAGATTTCAGGGACCACGGTCCTATTTGAGGACCTGTCACAAACCAGTGCACCAGCAGTAAAGGTGGGAAGACGCTGAGGGGGTTGTATCCAGGAATAAGGCGAGTCTCGACGAAATTTGCTTAACCCGCGGATGGTTTGGCATTTTAAATCGACGATAAACAAGTTATGCTGCATGTCCTTGTGAGTTAAGGTCTGTCCACAATAGGAAACATTATTTGCAAAACAAAGTTTGCAAACTTTGTTTACATAATATTTCCTAGTGTGGACAGGCCTATACGGAAACAACACACACATAAAGAGAGAGAGAGAGAGAGAGAGAGGAGAGAGAGAGAGAGAGAGAGAGAGAGAGATTGTAAATATCAGCAGAGATAATCATCGTTGGAAATGGAAAGGATTCAAATAATGTACATTCATCATAACTTCGTTTAATATTTGTAGAATCCATAGAGGCAGTATAATGATGATTACATTCAAATGCGAAACTCCAATAAGTAACTTGGTTATAATGAGATTCAGATCCTGATGTGGCTGATATGCCTAGTTCCATGCTTGCATTTGTTCAGCTGAGATAAGCAATGAAAACTCGTATGCAATTGATATATTCAAATTCAAATATATATATATATATATATATATATATATATATATATATATATATATATATATATATATATATATATATATATAAGAGTTTTCATTTACCACAAACTTTAAGCTATCAATGACGTTTTTATAGCAATTCGCTCTACTTCGGGAATACCTCTGAATCATATATTAAATCTAATTCCCCTTATGTGATATTTCCGAAGTAGAACGAATTGGATAGTAAACACCCTTTGCAGCTTTATGGATATATATATATATATATATATATATATATATATATATATATATATATATATATATATATATACAAATGTCTTTTAATATCTATTTCACTCTACCTCGGAATTAATATATTTTCATATACATTAACCAAAGGGAAATTTTTGTCGAAAAGAAATTCCTCGGCTCATGGGCGCGAACCACAGAAACCAAGAATTCAGGACATATATTGAATCGCTCTAAACCACACGGATATATATATATATATATATATATATATATATATATATATATATATATATATATATATATATATATATAAATATATATATAGACTACGGGTGTAGTCTATGTCGGGAGGTTTTTTTTTTTTTTTTTTTTTATTTTTTTTTTTTTTTTTTTTTTTGTTTTTTTTTTTTTTTTTTTTTTTTTTTTAAGAAGATTTTGTTTGGAGGGCATTTTGTTTCTTCAAAGAAGAATGTTTTTTTAATTACCGAGATCTTCACTTTTGCTGAAACTTACCTAGAAACTGGATTTTTCCTCTCACTTTTCTCTATATATTGGAGCAGTATATTTTGCCAAAGTGGTAATCTCTACAACATTTTGGAGGGGAATCATCTCCGCTCTGTCAGAACATACTATGAAATTATAGTACCTCTCCTTCGAATCAATCCAATTGAGCCGATGATATTGAATAAGACGACATTAGCGCGTAACCTAGTAACTCTATAACTCTACGAAATCACATCATAATCAATAACTAAGAAGATGTCATGTCCCTACAGTTCACTTAAAGGATATCTAATTTATCATTTATATCGCATTTCCTTGATAACTAATTGAAGGCTTTTAGCATCGGCGGTACACTGTGGATGGAATGAGAAGTTATTTCCATAATTGCATTGAGCTTTTTTGTTTAAGTAATTGAGGCTCTCTTTAAGTATCCACTAAAATTTTTTTTGAATTTTGGAACAACAACAATACTTTTGAGTAAAAGTCTCCGTTTTATGATCTCGCGCATGCGCATACATTCAGCTACGTGCATGCGTGTTTACTCTTTAGTTCTTGTATTTGTAAATGGTTAGCACGATCGCCTTTTTACAGTCGGTTTCTGTTTTAAAATATAGCATCACATATCGCAAAAGTAAAACCATAAAAAATACTGTGATAAAGAGGAAGAATTCTACCGTTATTATTTTATCATCACCTTACTTCATTAACCCAGCCATGGCTACTTATTGCCATGCGGTCCCAAGCCCGGATAAATGGGGAGGGTTTGGTGTGGGGCTCGTAACCTGCATCATAAAAAAGATACCCTACGACAGAAACTGATACAGTTGGGGTTGCGAACATTGGGAGATGTGAGCTTCATCATGGTCCGGAGGATACTAATGAGGCCCGAGCCAGGGTGGCCATGGACCTTGGTCCCTTACTTCGAACTGGCTCTATGATGCTTTCCTCCAAACCCCAAGGACATTGGTGGGAGGAGGTTGGTGGAAGATGGTCACATGAGGTGCCTCACCAGAAGGGAAGTCGGCCACCCTTCAACACAAAAGAAAGTTGTCGAGTTGGATGTCTAAATGCGAGAACAATGTATATGACAGGAAGATCAAGTTTCGTGGCACGGAAATCAAGAGATACAACTTGGAAATTGCTGGATTGAGTGAAACTAGGTGGTTGGGTGTGGGAAAGTAAGTAATAGAGGATGTGTTGTTCATCTATTCTGGTAAAGACCAGGGAGAACATGAAGAGGTGTAGCAATTGCTTTGAGTAAGAAAGCTGAAAAAATGTTGGAGCATTATGAATGTATTGATGAGAGAATAGTCACTTGCAGGTTGCGAGGTAAATATACAAACATCACTGTTATACAGGTGGTATGCCCCTACTGAAGAGAGTGGAGAAGAAGAGAAGGATGAATTTATGAAAAGCTAACTGGAGTTATCAGAGGGTTAGAAGACATGATATGTTGTTACTGATGGGGGATTTTGGGTTTAACGCTAAAGTAGGAAGAGAGTATGATGGCTTTTCAGGGAACAATTGGAAAATTTGGAATTGGAGCTAGAAATGATAATGGGAGAAGACTCCTAGAGCTATGTGGTGCATCTGGGTTATCTATAACAAAACACATATTTCAACCATAAATTAGAGCACAAAACTACATGGGTGTCGCCAAATGGACTGGTACAAATTTGATAGATTATTTTGTTATTGTAAATCAGAAATGGAAGAAGTCTATATTAGACACCAGAACTTTTAGGGGCTGCCGTGTTTCCTTCTGACCACAAACTCGTAATATCCAAGATTAGAATAAAGTTACAGGCCAATCAAGAAAAAAGGAGAACTATAAAGTTTGATGTGGATAAGTTGAGAAATGAAAGAGTTAAACAACAGTATGAGGTGAAGGTAGGAGGCAAATTTGCGGCATTAATTGGTATGGAAAATATGGATATGGATTCAGAGGAATCCTGGGCAATATTAAGTTCAGATACTAAGGACGTAGCAACAGAGGTGTTAGGTTATAAGAGAAGTAACAGCAAACCTTGGTTTAGTGATGAAGCAAAAGTTTTAAGTGAAGAGCAACAAAGGTTGAGAGTTCAAATGGACGATGAACAAGACCTAGAGAAGAAACAACAACTAAAAAGACGAAGAAATTGAAAGCTGAGAGAACTAAGTGATAGGATGAAGCATGACCAAAAACATGTTTTGGAAAGAAAGAGCTACCGAAGTTGAAGAAGCTATGGAAATTGGCGAGAGCAGGGCTATGTTTGCAGCTGTGAGATTCTTGAGGAACGCAAGCCAGAAAAAGTTTGGAGGGAGTGATGGCATGTTGGATGAAGATGGGAACTTGGTCACAGACGAAATGGAGAAAAGGAATCTGTTTGCAAGGTATTTTGAAAGACTCCTAAATGTTTGATACTACCGTAGGGATGAGTGCATTGCAAATTTAAACGAGGCCCTGGAGGTACAAGAAGAAGACATTAGTGCAGAAGAGGTGAAAGAGGCCTTAAAATTTGTAAAAAATGGAAAAACTGCTGGCGTGTGCGGATAACTGCAGAGATGCTAAAAGCAGGAGGACGAAGGATGATAGAGGCATTAAGAGTTGTTTTTTAGCAATAAGTTTGGAGAACAGAGGTGGTACCAATGTATTGGAAAAAGGCAATTATGATACAAATATATATAAAGATAAGGGAAGCAAAAGGGAGTGTGGTAACTATCGGGGCATAAGTTTACTGTCAGTCCCAGGGAAGATATTCATGAGAGTAATACTTAACAGAATAAGACCTATAGTAGAAGAGAAACTTAGAGAACAGCAGTGTGGTTTTAGAAGTGGAAGGTCAACAGTGGATCAAATTTTCACCTTAAGACAGATAATTGAGAAGAGATGGGAGTATGCAAAGCCAATATTCTGTGCTTTTATAGACTTGGAGAAAGCGTATGATTCAGTATGGAGAGATGAATGTGGAGAGTGGCAGAACACTATGGTATACCACTGAAAGTGATAAGGATACTAAAGAACTGGTACCAAGGAGTGTGCAGCTGTGTACAGCTGGATGGACAGCAAAGTGAATGGCTCCCAGTTGGAAGTGGGCTAATACAGGGATGTGTTATGTCACCCACCTTGTTAATGTATATATTGACCATATAATGAGAAGAGTGATGGAGAATGAAAACAGAGGGGCTAGTATTGGTGGAGAAGTTTTTATGGATTTGGACTTTGCTGATGATGTTGCGTTGGTTGCTGATACGTGGCTGGTGCTGGTAGGTATGGTAATGAGGATGGAGACAGAGACACAGAATTTTGGCTTGAACATCAGCACAAAGAAGAGCGAGATCATGGTTGTGAGTAAGGATGATGATTGGGTGCACATGGAGGATATGACAATCAGAGGACAGGAACTCAAGCAAGTTGAGAAGTTTGTTTACTTGGGAAGTGTGGTAACAGCAGACGGGAGGCAAATTGAAGATATACAAAGAAGAAAACTAGGAGCAGCAAGAGCTTTTGAGGTTCTGAGAAAAAACGTTTGGTCGAGGCATGAAATCAGCTTGAGAACTAAGATGAGAATATTCAATGCAGTAGTACTACCAGTCCTGATGTATGGCTCGTCCACCTGGGCACTGACCAGAACAGAGGAGAAAAGGTTGGTGCTTTTGAGATGAAGCTGCTGAGAAGAATACTTGGCATTAAATGGGATGATTATGTTAGAAATGAAGACATCAGGGTGAGATTGAGGCAAAGGCCAGTCAGTACCAGGTTGAAGAGGGAAGGCTGAAATGGAATGGTTTGGACATGTTGAGAGGATGGAAGAGAACAGAGACCCCAGGAGAGCACTGAGAGCAGTACAAATAGGAAGAAGACCGCTGGGTAGACCAAGAAACGAGGTGGATAGACATAATTGTCAGGGATCTTGAGGATGAAATCCAAAAACTTAGAGGAAGCGAGGGAAATGGCTCGGGATAGAGACAGATGGAGAGAAACTGTATCAGCCTTATGCACTGGCCAGTGGCGGGAAGATAAAATCTAAATCTAAATCTTACTTCATTACGTTATTTTCCTGATAAAGCCAATTATCGCGGTCATATTTTAGAAATCAGTCAAGCTTTTTGAAATGTATTAACCATGGATGCTTTCATGCATATTTCTCATATAATGTGTATGACGCTTCATAACTCGATCATTTATACAAATGTATCAAGAAATCAACTAAATTTCGTAAAAAGAGCATCATTCTCCCCGAACGACTCTTTGCTGTATATCCTAACACGTGATCAAATCTTTCCCTTTTCACTGCCTAGGTGTAATGTTCCCTTAAGTGCCAGTGCTATTCTTTTATTCAGCCAACGTCTGTACTTTCATTTTCCCAAATGGACGCCAAAACTGAGATTCGAGTGGATGAAGCGTTTGGAGGTCAAGGCTATGTAGGAAGTTTAGTAATCACCTTAGGTCTCATGCGCTCCTTGACCCGATAATGATCTAGGGAATAGTAAGCGTTTTCTCGTCTTGCACAGAACACGATAGTAAATCAGTGCCTGCGTTTTTGTTTATTTAAAGTTTTTATAATTATTGCCAATTAACACTCTAATAACATGTTAATTCATCATAATTTAAAAACTTGAAATGCGCAAAAAAACAAAAACAAAATTATGTCTTAGCATCGATGGCCGTATTTTGATGTAGAACTGCCCACTATAATGAAATGATTAGTGGTCAACGCTTCATGGACGCCATTTTTATACTGAGTAACTTCAGTATATATGGAAATATTATGAATAATACAAAACGTCTGTATCATTAAAATAACATATCTGAAGAAACACAGTAAGTGTCTTCTTGTTAGCTCCATTACCAATAAAAATATTTATCTAGATTATCCTTACCATCTTTCTACTTATCTCAAAAGTGTCTTCTTTCATTTTATTTTCACGTTATTAATTCTAATTTTAGTGTAGTAGACGGATTATTTCAGACATGTATGAATAAAAAAAACAAAAAAATTGAAACATCAGCCGATGGTTTTGTCACGTGACCTAGTAAAACACTGCCTGCCTCGAAAAACCAAAAGCTTTCTATGAATTTTTAAACCACGATTGAATTCGTGGAGGAATTGTTGCTGCGCTGGACACAACCGAATGCAATAGGTATCCATTGTTTTAATATCCACAAAAAACGCTTTGAATAAAAGTTTTTTCGCTGCTGGACTGGACGTGGTGTACAGGCAGATGTGACTAAAATTTTGTTGGCCTTGTAAATAATTTTTGTGTTTTAATGACAGTGAATGGACTCTCTCTCTCTCTCTCTCTCTCTCTCCTCTCTCTCTCTCTCTCTCTCTCTCTCTCCTCTCTCTCTGTATATATATATACCCATAAAAACACAAAATATATTTTATGGTCTCCTCTCATTAGATGGAATTCTGTTGTAACAGAATATTTTTATCAGTCTATATATATATATATATATATATATATATATATATATATATATATATATATATATATATATACATATATATATATATATATATATATATATATATATATATATATATATATATATATATATATATATATATATATATATATATATATATATGTATATATATATATATATATATATATATCTATATATATATATATATATATATATATATATATATATATATATATACACATATATATGTGTGTGTGTGTTTACGTGGTGTATGAAGTGTGTATTAGTGTGATATTCATACTGATATTGATATGGACTACTTTTTCTTGAAAATCTAAGTTCCTTCCGCAACAAATGTGTCCATGCATGGCAGTACTCTATCTGAATTTAGCTTATTCAGTTCATATTATTTTAGATCATTCTTATTCATCCTTATATAAGTTTATTTGTGATAGCAAGATGCATGTCTATGTGTAAAGGCCTATTAAGGTACTCTATGTAGAATGAAAGGAAATGGTAGCTTTATCAAGTGAACTGTTTGGAAATGGACTTATAAGGGAGACTCCAAAACTCCTGCATCATCCGTCAGAAAAATAACCTGAATCAATTTATATAAATAAAACATAAGTCAAAGTTCCTAAAACGATTCTGCAAACGTTAATTGGTTTTTCTAGCATATGGTCACACAAATATCGAATACATTTGCTGCGTAATCTTTTTGTTTTTTTAGTAATTGGACAATTCACCCTTTTAACCTCGTAAACAAAACTTGATGGATACACATACGATGAGTATTTTATATGCAGATTTAATGCAGTAATTGTTGTGACAAAGCCCTTCAATATATATTCGTAGCTTGTAGCTTGATGATACTGAAAATATGTATTTTGCTGCTTTTCAGTGGTAGCTTTAATTGTTTTATTTTATATTTTATCCAGTCTCTTACAGAGTACTTCAATGCATTAGAGAGAAGTGGCTTGCAATATGAAAACACACATTTTTAAAAATGAAAACATGACTAAAGTAGGTATTCCTTACTCATGGAATAAAAACTGTTTTAGATGCACAGCAACTCAATCCTTCTTATACCGCGAAATCGTTTATGTAATAACTGAAACCTTTTCTTGCTTCATTGCACTCCCTGGTAAATCCTGTGAATGAATATTAGTATCCTAATTAGGATCCATTGGATATTGGTGATAATGTTGTGTATTTTCCACACATGAATGTCGCCTACGACAGTATGCACGGCTGAGGATGTCTTTGACAGGGAGATTTCCTCAGGCTGTCATTAGGAATGCCTAACATTATTTTTGTTTTTAATCTAAGCATTCATGCTTTTATGACACACAGCGAAACGTCAGTATCACTAAATGAATGTTTCAATTCAACGTTAAATATATATATATATATACCTTCATCTGTCTAAAATACCGTCTAGTCTCTATGCAGCTAATCAAAGAAACAAGGGAACAAGGCCGTCTAATTTCAATTTTTTACTTAACGTCGAATCATATGTGTTGTGGCAAGAACTATAACACTGGACAGACCTAAACTAAACCATGGAATCACAACTGATATGTTTTTTTTCTTGGGGGGGGGGGGGAGGGGAAGGGGGGGGGGTTGGGGGGGGGGGGGGGGGGGGGACTCGTTTTGCGCTACCAACTAGATCAGAAAAATCCAAATGCATGAGCTTGGGGAATATAGAGTCCAGTTTTTTTAATAAAAACAAATGTGCAAAAACTAGAGCAAAGCTAAGATAATATTTCATTACCCCAGACTTAATTATTGTCCGTTGATCCAAATGACTACATTAATTGGAAAATATGCATTTCGAAAAACGGAGAAGAAAATAATTGTCGTTATTCATTTGGTGACATTTGTTAGTAACCTACCGCCTTCATACTAAAGTATTTGGTGAAATTACGATTCCATGTTTTCATATTATAAATATCCTAGTTCGTGTGTGAGATGTCTTAACAGTCGTTGATTTTAGCTTTGTAACTTCAGCTTTCTAACGAGCAAAGGGCACTTAGATATACCCAACGATAACAATGGTTGTGACTACCTACGTTAGATTTATAAGTAAAATTTATTTATTTACTAGTGGGTCCCAAGCAAGAGTAGTTACGAACAAGATTGCGTTACATTTAGGCGGCTTGCACTAAATTGATTTCCCTAAATGTAGATCATCCATGGCTTTTCACAATCAGCTACTATCAAATAGCACTTGTGTCGTTGTTCAAGTTAAGTCAACATGAGTTTCAAGTTTAAACAACAATGGAAGGTTATAATTTAGAGTAATTGAGGATACGTACACAGGAGCTGTTACACACCACACCTCTCTCTCTCTCTCTCTCTCTCTCTCTCTCTCTCTCTCTCTCTCTCTCTCTCTCTCTCAGGTCTTATATCTCGTAGGTTTACGTTTCCCAAAAGTTAATTTTCCTCAAGGATTTTCTCTATGTATCTGTAATAACATGTAGGTAAGCATGTCTGGGAATATTAATGTTAATATTCCTGTTAATGTATTCCAAAAAAAGTATCTGGAAGCATTTTATACTACTGAAAAACAACATTGGAATGATTGTGCGTATAGTACATTCTTCATCAAAATTAGGATTTCGAGAGGACATGAATCAACTGAGTGTTTGTTGGTGTATTAATATTTTTTTTTTTTTTTTTTTTTTTTGCTTAATAGAAGAATTCACATGAAAATGTCTAATGAAATTTACAAATCATCCCCTCGGTAAACATGATTGCTTGTTTGTTTATTTTTTTTTTTGGTGTACAAAATGCATTGAACAATAAAAAATACTACATATTAAAGATTTTTCCTGCATGGAAAGAGGAAAAATATTTAACTGAACATAGACCATTTAAGTAATTCGGTCCTGTGATACCAAAAAAATAGAGAAAGAAATATATCTATAGTTTATATATATTTCTTTCTTCTTTTCTTATATGTAAATATATTTCTTTTTTTGGTAGCACACGACCAAATTACTTAGATGGTATATGTTGAATTAAATATTTTTCCTCTTTCCATACATGGAAAAATCTTTAATACTTTCGTCAAAACCATTTGACGCAATCTATGATTTAAAACTCTGATGTTATGACGGCAATAACATGCTCTCACCAGCAGTGAAAGGCCATTGAATTGATGTGAATGAACCCGTTAAACGATTCAGATGCATTAAAAAAAAAGATTAAAAGCGGAATTCTCAGAAGTTGACAGTTCCCAAAGCTGCTCTAAATTTTACTCGGGTTCACTAAACTGAAGGCTCGTTGATCGTGAAATTTAATCTGAGCCACAAACAATTTCCTTTCCGGACTGAGGGATTTGGCAACAAACAATTCAGCATTAATATTCTGGCTCACGGATGAATTCACAAACGTGCCGGTTTGAATTCCTTGTGGCTTCGTTACGTGGAAAGTTTCCTAATCTTTCGAAATATATTGCGACTCTTAAGACTCGTGCTTCCTCAGTCCTGTAATAGAAGCCAGCCCGTTGGTGCAAACTGTATATATATATATATATATATATATATATAATAATATATATATATATATATATAATATATATATATATATATATATATATATATATATATATATATATATATATATTTATTTATATATATATATATATATATATATATATATATATATATATATTATATTATATATATATATATATATATATATATATATATATATATATATTATATATATATATGTGTGTGTGTGTGTGTGTGTGTGTGTGTGTGTATATGTATATATGTGTATATATATATATATATATATATATATATATATATATATATATATATATATGATATATCATATATACACATCAGACGAATATACATCACGCGAAGATATTCCAATCATATCTACTTAAATTAACTAAAAGTGGAAAATATTTGATCTATTAATGAGCAGCTTTCGATTTGTTTCTTGGGGTGACTTCTTTCTAAGATTAAATTCCTTCCATTCGATTTCAGTTTTCTTGCTTGAAATATCGGCTTCTTAAATCAATGTATGTGTATTACGTAAGTCAATTTAACACTGTAAAGTTAGTATTAAAGGTAATATCTTGTCTACTAATGCCATAGCAGTCAAATAAAAAGCTTAAGATTGCAAAAAGATTTACGAAGTCGTTATCTGGGGTTTATTTTCGTTTTTGGAAGATACTTGTTCCAGCCATATTGCTTTTATTTCTTAATTTCTATCTCTCTCTCTCTCTCTCTCTCTCTCTCTCTCTCTCTCTCTCTCTCTCTCTCTCTCCTCTCTCTCATTTTTTTTTGTAGTAAACATATGTTAGTCTTTAACTATCCAGCAAAATTCTGGATGCGTTTTTTTGCACAAGACATACAGTCTTTAAGAGATCCGTGAATAAAAGTCTGCATCGAAAGAAAAATGATACCCTTTAAAAAGTTTAACGAATGATGTTCACTCTGTTCTGAGGAGCAAAAAAAATTTTTATATCTACTACAATGCATGAAAAGTTTTATTCTATACTAATCTAGCTAAACGTACTAAAATTGAGTAACATTATATGAAATTCTCATATTAACTTAAAATTAACTTTATAATTATGTACTTTGTTAGGCTTCGTAACAATAACTAAAATGAAGTTGGTTCGAAAGATGAAAAATAAAAAATAGATGTTAATATGAATTCAGGAAAATATGCAACAAAATTGATCCGTAACTACACTATGTTTCACTTAGAAACCCACTAAACTAAACATTGTAGCTCCATGGGGACAATTTTCCGAAAGGAACAGTAAGCTTAACAACTAAATATAGTTAAGAGTAAAAGTATAAGTACAAATAAAATCACGAGAGATCCAGTTGCAACTGTCGTAAGACTTGAGAAACTGTTCTAAAACAAAGAAGCACGAGGAAGGTTCCGACGTTTTCTAGAAAAGCAAGGGAAAATCGGACGTTTCCTAATCAAGGGTTAGCCTTAATTAGATTTGGTGACTATGCTAGTAGCGAAATGCAATTAAGATTGAGACTCTTATGACAAATATGACAAAAAAAAAAAAAAAAACATGCACCAAATTATCACTATAATGAGACTTTTATGAAATACATCTCCCTTAACTGTAATACTGAAAAACTTTTTTTACAGATTATTTTCTCCTAAACCCCAAGACAGTTCATCACGGTAGGTTCACATTACATTCTTTTTTATTTCCTAGTTCTAACATTTTTTTTTTCACCTGCGCTCCTCATTCATTAACACATCTTTGATGTTACATGCAAATGTCGCTGTCTTTGTTACGCTGCGAGTTCATTAGGTTTAGAGGCTCCCAATGACATATGTATTCAGGTGAAGTTAGGATATGGAAAAGTACTCTGTTGAATATACAGTATATAATGATATGCATATATATATATATATATATATATATATATATATATAATATATATATATATATATATATATATATATATATATATATATATATATATATATAGTATATATACTATAATATTATATATATATATTTATATATATATATATATATATATATATATATATATATATATATATATATATATATATATATATATATACCCCCACACACATACTCACACATACACACACACATATGTATAGATCCAAGTGCAAGACTTTGAAGCAGTTATGATGTCTGGTAGCGGAAACGAGCCGGCGCCCGTGATCTCGTTGTGATCGTGGGATTTGGGACATCGTAACTTCTTCAGATTTCTTGCAATTGGATTCTAATGCTTTAAAGAGACAAGTGTATCCAAAACAGCGCGAAGGATTCGAGGAGTATATGGTAAAAAGTCACCCAGTTTATTATAAGTATATATATAAAATAAATATATATATATATATATATATATATATATATATATATATATATATATATATATATATATGCATATATATATTGGAACCAACATGATGATCTTCTTAATATGATGTGACTTCAGTTTCAGAAAAGATTTACAATTTGTGTCAATACTGAGGGTAACCGAGTCATTGCTGACAATAGTACCCAACTGAAGTAGCGCCAGAATAAATTTATCATGCATAATATATATTTATTAGTGACAGGTTAATATTTTCAGTTTGTTCAAGTTAAATTTCCCTGTGTTTTCCCGATATAGTTATTTTTTGGCAATAATTCTTCATTCTTCCTATACTAGCATCTAGAGATTACGAAATACTTTAAAGATAACTCAAACATAGAAAATAAATAAGGCCTGATAAAAGTAAAAACACATTGGCCGAGAATGGGAACTGAGGGGAATTAATAAAAATAGAATAAAGTATGAAAACACATAACCATTTCTTTC
>NC_061093.1:52599726-52637226 GCF_015104395.2 Macrobrachium nipponense | reverse complement strand
ATCTTCTTAAGCGTTGGTTGAATGAACACTGCGTCGACGATGTCCGATGTCCAATTCCCTTTTGAGATGTTCATTACCTGCTTCTCTTTTATTAAGGCCGATTCCATCATTTGATCTTGTACCGGCAGTTGCTGCTATAAATTACACGTGACATATTCCAGTTTATTCTATGGTTATGTTCATTTATATGGTTGAAAATAGCCGAGTTTCTGTTGTCCATACCTAAACTGACCGTTTGTGTTGTATTAATCTCTGGGAAGTGATTTACCTGTAAATCCGATGTAAAGCTTGGTCACAGTCCTGGCATGGGATCTTCATATACCCCAGAGTCTTTGGGCGATGTCTTTTGTTGGACGTTAATCAGGGATTTGGCTAAGGTATTTGGTAGGTAAATGCAAAAGGGTTGGATTTCCCAAGGGCGTGAGTTACTCTCTTAATCGTCTCCAGGTGGGGAATTTTTATTTTATTGTTGGGTGTGTCTCTGGTCTTGTCTTTAGGGGTCGGTAGAAAATTACGTTTGCTTTTTGAATTGCTTTCTCAATATATGGTCAGGATACTTTAAAGTCTTCCGAATGTTTGATGTGACTGGGAGAAAAAGTGCCTAAAAAAGGAGAAAGGAGGCCAGCTAACCATTTAGAAATTTTGTAAATGGTTAGCTGGCCTCCTTTCTCCTTTTTTAGGCACTTTTTCTCCCAGTCACATCAAACATTCGGAAAGACTTTTGTCACAAATTCAGAGAAGCACATATACCACTTCACAACATAAAACTTTTAAGCCTTGACGTAGATCCCTATTACACAAAAGTACCAGTACAGGACGTTCTTCAGTTTTTAAGGGAAAAAAATTATCCCCCTATTCAGATCATTTTCCCTTTGGCACTTGACAAAATAATAAAGTTAGTTGAATTATGTGCATCTAATAACGTATTTTCATTCGGGGAATCATTCTACAAGCAAAAATTCGGGTGTAGTATGGGTAGTCCTTTAAGTCCTATTTTAGCCAATCTGTACATGGAATACTTTGAAACTACAGTAATAAATGCATTAAAACCCAAAAAACATGCTGTGGATTAGATACGTGGATGACATACTAACATTTTGGGATAATAAGTGGGGTAATTTTAATGAATTCCTCTCCAAATTAAACGCATTAGTGCCCAGCATCAAATTTAAGTTGAATGGGAAACAGACAACAAAATTCCTTTTTCTTGATGTTTTAATAATCAGACACGACAGAATACAAATTTACCATATACAGAAACCAACGTTCTCACTTTCATATATTCACTACTTTAGCTATCATGACAATACTATCAAGATAGGTGTAAAGCTAGCACCTATTCTAAGAGCCTTAACGAATTTGCTCCCCAGATTTCCTGGAAAAAGAATTTTGAACTAATTCGCAAGCAACTTTCATCTTTAAAGTATCCTGACCATATAATTGAGAAAGCAATTCAAAAAGCAAACGTAATTTTCTACCGACCCCCTAAAGACAAGGACCAGAGACACACCCAACAATAAAATAAAAATTCCCCACCTGGAGACGATTAAGAGAGTAACTCACACCCTTGGGAAATCCAACCCTTTGCATTTACCTGCCCAAATACCTTAGCCAAATCCCTGATTAACGTCCAACAAAAGACATCGCCCAAAGACTCTGGGGTATATGAGATCCCATGCCAGGACTGTGACCAATCTTACATCGGATTTACAGGTAAATCACTTCCCCAGAGATTAATACAACACAAACGGTCCAGTTAGGTATGGACACAGAACTCGGCTATTTTCAACCATATAAATGAACATAACCATAGAATAAACTGGATATGTCACGTGTAATTTATAGCAGCAACTGCCGGTACAAGAGTCAAATGATGGAATCGGCCTTAATAAAAGAGAACAGGTAATGAACATCTCAAAAGGGAATTGGACATCGGACATCGTCGACGCAGTGTTCATTCAACCAACGCTTAAGAAGATTAAAGGAAGATTATCAGCGGGGGTGACCTAAATTGGCTTACTTGTGGACGAATCTCTTGGTATAAAATACCACTTGTTTTCTGTAAACTTTTCTCATTCATATACCTGAAGAGAGAGACAGCAGTCTCTGAAATATAGTACTTTTCTCTCTACATTTAGGTGTTTTTTATGGGCTCCTTTATTAGATGGAATTCTGTTTGTTACAGAACATTTTTATTTTTACCATAGTATATATATATATATATATATATATATATATATATATATATATATATATATATATACATTATACATATCATATATATATATATATATATATATATATATATATATATATATATATATATATATATATATATATATATATATATATATATATATACATATATATATATATATATATATATATATATATATATATATATATATATATATATATATATATATATATATGTGTGTGTGTGTGTGTGTGTGTGTGTGTGTATGTTTGTGCATGTGTTTGTGTGCGCAAGCGTATGTATGTATATATACTACATACATATATACTTATATATTACACACACACACAACACACAAACATATATATATATATATATTATATATATATATATATATATATATATATATATATATATATATATATATATATATATATATATATATATATATATATACGGTGTGTGAACGCCCCCTTCTCATGATATTATTCAATTTTATCTCGACCATATTCTCCTTTATATTTGCCGCAGTATATCTAATCTGTGGTCTGAATAATTTGAGTCATCTGTTGCTTGTTGATAATTTCAGAGCATCATAATTAACATTCTATTAACTGCCTTTAATCAGACCTATGAAGTAATTAATTGTGACTGCTGGTTTAGCTCGGTAATTATTTAACATTTCAATGAACATTTAGACGCTTTTTTCTTTGAGCATAAAGAGGCTGATATCATTATTTGACTAATGGGAATTTGATGGTAATTGGGTCATATAAATTATCATGTCATTATCCATTTCCCGGTGCTTTATGTTGGTCGGTAATTATGGCTGTACTTTTAGTACTGTCCTAAATCTATTCGGGTACTTGTGGAATTTCCACATGATAACCACTGAGCTGTCAAAACCCCAGTTACACTGACTGACAGATGAACTTGCTCAAAAAGTCGTTCTTATTACTGAGAAGTCGAATTATCAATATCTTTTTTTCGGTGCAAAGTTCTTATAAGAAATGAATTTGCAATTAAATTATGTACTACATAGACGTAAGTGTTACATACTGAAGGTTTAAAGTAAAGACAACTCTGTTTCTTTGTTTTGTATCTGTTCCAAAGTAATAAATTTTCCGTCACTTTTTTCCACTTTCCCAAAAGCTTCTCGAGTCTCTCAGTGCCATTTTGCTTGGTGAGATGTTCCCACACACAGTCTGATTAATCAACAGATATCATGCCTTTAACATACGTCTGGACATGGAAAAATATCTAGAAGTGTTCGTGAACTGTCCGTTGAAAAGATTAGTGTGAAAATAGTAGGTATAGGATAAAGCGTCTACTAAGTTAGTTTATCAAGTGAAATATTGTAAATCAGATCAAGATGGCACTAAGTTCCAACTGTGGTAAGAAATGGGGAAATTTAGCATGTCTGGCAGATTCACAATACGATGAGGTAGCAGGAATGGAGCTAGCATTTCTCATCTATGAGATCAACAACAGCCTAACCAAAAAGATACAAAAGCATTCATAGACATATTAGAAGGATACAATCCTTCAAACTGGAACAAATCAACAGAAAACATCTTGAAAATAATTGAAGAAGTTCCAAATAAAATCCAAGTGGTCAAGAGACTCATAAAGAAAATTTACATCAATGAACATATTCCGACAAAGAAAATAAAAGAATAAGGTGAACATTATGAATATCCGAATTGATGCAATAGGAAAAAGAATGCCAAAAGCATGCAAACTGTGTAAGGTGTGGTATAGCATAGTTAATCCACAAAACCTGATCAGAAAAATTTTCTGCATGCAACATTCCGACGCATCCTCAATGTGCTGAAGTAATGCAAGATATGAGAAAGGATACCAGAATATTTTGTTCAACATGTCTATCATGGATGACAATGTTATTAAATCAAGAATGAATGTACAAATAGTTGAGGATGAAGAAGAAGAGGAAGAGGAAGAAGAAGAAGAGGGAAGAGAAGAAGTAAACAAAACTGAAATGACAGAAAAAAATAAGGAAAACAAAGAACAAGATACAAGTATGGATGCAGAGATACTCATCGATACTACATATGAGGCAATCAAGCAGCATACATACGAAGAAATAAATTACGACATGATAAAACAAAAGAAAATCCCGAAGAGGCTCTACCCAGATCTGCACACTGATGGGAAAGAGGAAAAAATAGACAAGAAAGAAAAAGTCTGCAACCTTTTGAAAAGAGGGAATTGCAGATTCGGAGAAAGATTTTACTACAAAACACATCCCAAGGTATGTCACAACTATGAAATCTATGGTAATGTGCATACCTAGATGGCTATGAGGATGATTGCAGAGATCTACAACCAAAAATATGCAAACCTAAAAGAAGGAAAAGGATGTATGTTCGACTAAAAATGTAAATATATGCCCACTGTAACCATGAATCAAAATCAATTGAATAATCAATCAAATAATAAAATCCAAATAAGAAAGAAACAAATAAAGAGAGGAACAAAGAATATGAGGTGAAGGAAAAAAGCAAGCCATCACCACGATATGGTGTGTCAGCAAAGAATTTCCAAGCATCAGCCTCAAGATACAGCTCAAGATAAATACTGTATTTACGATGCAAGAGGATATTGCAGATACGGAGAAAATTGCAGATTCAGACACAAAATGAATAATTATGAAGGAAGACCAAATATTATGGAAAAGTTGGATTTTTTAATATCAGAATTTCTGGAATGAAGAAAAGAAAACATACAGACAGGAAAGGAGACATGGGAAAATCCTTATTATTATTACCCATATTAAATGAAGGAGAAAACACGCAAACCATCATAGTGATGAATGCGCAGGGTTTAGTTACGAGTAACTCAAAAAGAAAAATAGAGTCCTTAGAAGAACTAACCCAAATTGAAAAGAAAATAGATATAATGATCGTAATTCCCAAGAGACTGGGAATTACGATCAAATAAAAGGGTTCCAACTTATAGATCAGATAGAAAAAATAGGAAATCAAGGGGGATCCGCGATATATGGGAAAGACAAAAACAAGGAAAAATATATGAGAAATATAGTAACTCAGAATGTGAACTAATAGTGGTAGAATTTTAATCTGAAAAATTAATGACATAGTAATATATAGACACCCCCTAATACTAAAGAGTTTGACATAATAATAGAAAAATTGGATGATATATGAGAAATCACAAGGACTGAACTATTCTCCTATCAGGAGACTTTAAAACTTTCCTTTCGTAGACTGGAAAGAACGAATAGGAGATTGTGGTTGTATTTATATTTAAAAAAGAGAGTAATAGTAGTGCAGAAAATAAGAGGCAATTCGAAAGCTATTAGATATGTTACTAGAATACAACATTCAACAAATAAATCACCTGCCAACAAGAAAGGAAAATACCTTAGACCTAGCATTTGTGAACAAGGTGAATTATGTTAAAGAAATAATAGTTTATAATGCGAGTATTTCAGACCATAATGTCATAGAATTAACAGTCCATTCCAAAGCAAGTGAAAACAGAGATAAGCAAGAAATGGAAAGTGGGAAGGATATGGAAAATACAACTTCTACAGTAAAAATATAAAATGGTCAGAAATAAATGAAGAATTAAACAAAGATTGGGATAACATTTTCGTAAGTGATGATATAAAGGTAAATACGGAGATATTATATAAAATATTATTAGAAGATAGTGGATAAATATATACCGAAGAAAAAAGTAAACATCAGTCATGCATACCAAGAGACAGAAGGATCTTGTTCCAGAAAATCAGAGAGTGGAAAAAAGGTCTTGCAAAAGAAAAAAAATGCATGGAAAGTGATAGAACTAAAAAGTAAGATAAAAAATGCCGAACAAAAGATTATACAAATCAAAAAGAAAATGAAAAACGGGACTTGGAAGAAAAAACCCTAGTAAATATCAAGCAAAACCCCAAACTATTGTACTCGTATGCAAAAAAGATGAATAAAAGAATAGAAATAGGCCCTCTAAGAATTGAAGGGAGATTAACGAATGAAAAAAAGGAAATGCAACCTATTGGCAGAACGATATAAGAGAGAATTCATCCCTAGAATTGATAATGAAGATAATGATATAGAAGTAAGGGATGAAAATAGTGAATATTTAGCAGACATAGAATTATTAATGAAGCTGATATTGTGCAGGCTATAAATGAAATTAAAAAATGGAGCTGCAGCAGGGCCTGATGGTGTCCCTGCTATTTTGTTAAAGAAAGTAGTTCAATTCTATCGCAAAGCCACTTGCAATATTATTAAGACAAAGTGCAGATACAGACAAGATTTATGATGGAAGCACAAATTAGCATATATTACCATTACTTTCAAAAGTGGATCAAGACTAGAGGCAAGTAATTATAGGCCTGTGAGTCTAAACATCACATATTGTGAAAGTGTATGAAAGGGTAATGAAGAAAAATATATGAAACATTTAATAAAAAATAATTTTTTGTTTTAATTTTATAGGACAACATGGTTTCGTACCTGGAAAAAGTACACAACCCAACTGTTAGTCCACCGTGAGAACATATGCAAAAAATATGAAAAGCGGAAATGAAACAGATGTGTTTATCTAGACTTTGCAAAAGCTTTTGACAAGGTAGACCATAATATATTAGCGAAGAAATTTAGAAAAAATAATATATTGGATAAAGTAGGAAGATGGTTAAAAGAATTTTTTTGTTTTTCACAACAGAAAACAGATAGTTATTGGAAAAGATGAGAAATCGGATGAAGCTAAGGTAATATCCGGTGTGCCACAAGGTATGGTGTTAGTTGCATTACTGTTTGTTATTATGATGGCAGACATAGACAGTAATGTTAAGGACTCGGTAGTGAGTAGTTTCGCCGATGACACAAGAATAAGTAGAGAAATTACTTGTGATGAAGATAGGAACGCACTACAAAAAGACCTTAACAAAGTATATGATTGGGCAGAGTAAATAGGATGGTATTTAACTTTGATAAATTTGAATCAATAAATTATGGAGACAGAGAAGGAGAGCTATATGCATATAGGGGGACCTAATAATGGGACAATCACAAATAAGGAAGCATTTAAAGACCTTGGTGTGATGATGAATAGGAACATGTTATGCAATGATAAAATAGCAATTCTATTGGCTATATGTAAGTGTACTTACATATATGATAGTTATAATTTTGATGCTAATCAGAGAAAACTGCAACAAAGGTAAACGTTTCAAAGAACTTGTAAGGAAAGAAACCCATTTAAATTAAGATGCCGTTTCTCCTTCGGGATGCGAGAATTTTGGAGGTAAAAGAACCGCAATTTCAGATGTTTTGCTAAGTAAGGAATTGATGTGGTCGAGAGATTCCTTGAAACCAGAAGCACCTGGTGGTAAGAAAAACGTTTTTTTTTTTTTTTTTATTCAGACATTGTAAGTCAGATAAAAAAAAAAACGTATGTGCAAGAAAATTATTTTCACATCTGAATCTAAGTTCAGGACGTATTTGAAAATAAAACAGAAATGTCTTTAGGTTACATGTATCATTTTTCTATTTATCTCAGTGGGTTTTAACATTTACTCCTTTTACTTTCTCTACGATTTATTTCTCACTTCATACACTGTTGTTATGTCAGACATGCTTCAGATTTTTTTTCTTGAAATACTCAAATACGACTTTGATATTTTGGACAGTATATTCATGACACTTCCTCTAGACAAACAACAACTCCTCCTGACTTTCTTTCCAACGTAATATTGTGACGTTTGTCAGTCTTGAAGTATATGAAGAAACAACAAAGAACCAATCAAAATCTTATTAAAAAAAAGGTTAACAAACAGTCTTGGACATTCACGATATATAAAAAATGCTTGAATAGAAAGGGTAAAACAATAATAAAACACTCACATGTGTAATGGATGCAATATACTGAGAGAGAGAGAGAGAGAGAGAGAGAGAGACATTGTTGCTAATAACCTCTTGGTAGAGAATGTCACCAGCTTTGATTTAGGGTCCGGTGTAATTAGATTCGGCTGAAGCGGGAGGAGCAATTTATCATAGCTGTCAAAGGAACCCATTACAGTTGATCACTTCCTCCTGCTGACCCATTTCCTGGTGATCAAAATTGGCCTATTGACAAAGCTGGAAGTTCACAGGAATTTTTGTAAGGGGTGAAGGGTTGCTGTTTGGAAATCAGGATAAACATCTAACAGCTCACCATGAGAAAGCGTTGATTTAAGAGACAGACAGACACACAGCCAGACAGAGACGTTTACCAATGAGGATATGTGGGAAACCAAGAAGTAATTTCTAGAGTATTGTTGTAGTTATAATAACCAAATAAATTTCTGTGATGCTATTGAATTTAGGACAATTTGGTAGAGCTTCAAAAGTATTGGCGTTAATTATAACATGCTAATGTTTACCAAAACATTTTTGCAGTAATATCTCGTAAGCCTAATTGCCCTAATCATTAAAGGGGTCTGTTGGGTCGAGTTCATTAAAATTTTAAGAATTTTCGCTTCTGCAATTTTTTCTTTAAACTAATTTATGGGGGACAAATGTAAGTCATAAAAATTGATAAAGCACATGTAATTATATTAAGCTATTTAATATCTTTCGTGAACTTCAATTAGATTATTCAAATTGGTGAGGGATATTAAGACATAAAATGCCCAAAGTTGAATAACATTCGTTTACCTCGTAAAAGTCCAATCATGTCCAAAGTGTAATAAACTGTAGCTAGGAGTATTAAAACTAAATAAACTGGAATAAAGAAACAAGGTTCAAATCAAAATAAAAAATGAAGAAACTACCAAACTGTAGCAAGGAGTAATAAAACTAAATAAACAGGAATAAAGAAACGGTTCAAATCAAAAATAAATAATGAAGAAACTATTAAACTGTAGCAAGGAGTATTAAAACTAAATAACTGGAATAAAGAAGCAAGGTTTCAAATCAAAATAAAGAATGAAGAGAGCACTAAGCCCCTAATACATTTTAACGTCCTGTAACATTGCCTATCGTTCGAAACGATATGAGAAAGTCTAGATAAAAAAATCTACGCTTTGGCCGCATTCCTTAAAGGGCTGAAAAGAACAGAAGTTTAAACTGCAATTTACATTCAAGTCAAAGAACAAAAACTTTTGTTATATCGACATGACGAGGTTTTTGCTCCCTTCACTCTGATGTTCGGAAACTTACTAATTAACTCATAACACTAAAGAAAACACCCGAACTGTGAACATGATCATGAAACCAAAAAAATAATGTATATATTCAAAACAATTCCTTCCAAGTATTATATTCTACAGAGAAGCTAAGTCTTCTCGTTAAATAAAATAAATAAGATAGAAAAAAACAGGGATGTGATGATAAACGAAGCGAGAATCCTACTGAGATACAATAGGAAGCTTAGAGGCTAACAACAAAGAAAATCTTTTGAAGAACTTAACTGAAAAGAATTCTGAACTGGAGGGGAATCAGAGCCGATGTTAAAAAGCAAAGTTACCAAGCCATTTAAAAGGATGATAGCAGCCCGGAAGAATCCTTTCATTTGATGAGCAAAATGGGTGGAATCCTCTTTGAATGATTATGCAGCAAAAAGATATTTATTTGATAAGATCGTGCAGCAGCTTGTGCGAAGTTAACCGTATTGAGTTTACTCCACAGTCTAGTTGTCTAGGTCTTTGGGGATACGGAAATTCCCTAAATAATTTTTTTAGGAATTGTCATTATTAATGTTTGTTACTCGCTTCCTTATACAAGTTTTAAAAGTTAACTATAAAATACATAAAAAGTTATAAGTTTCTAACATTTTGTATATTACTGGGTTTGATAAATGTATCCAATTAATGATTTCTTCATCCATTTTTTTTATCGATATAAATACTGGAAATATAATATCAGTACTTTGTTTGACTTATATAACAGACTGAGATTATTTACTCTTTAAGCAATAAACCAGTATTTCCTTATTCTTTGTAAAACGCTACAACCATTCTTATATAAAATAATTTCTCCCCTGACTGACAAAAAAGACCTTGGTGGTTACACACACACACACACACGCACACACTCAACACACTCACACACACACACACACACACACACACACACACACACACACACACACACACACATATATATATATATATATATATATATATATATATATATATATATATATATATATATATATATATATATATATATATATTTATGTATATATATATATATATATATATCTATATATATATATATATATATAGATATATATATATATATATGTATATATATATATATATATATATATATATCTATATATATATATATTATATATATATATATATATATATATATATATATATATATATATATATATATACACACACACACATATATTTATATATATATATATATATATATATATATATATATATATATATATACATATATATATACACACACACACACATATATATATATATATATATATATATATATATATATTATATATATAATATATATATATATATAATATGTTCATACTTATGGAAATATACCCAAACTCCTATAGACGTCTCTTACTGAAATATTTTCCCTGGTGGCAATTGTTTTCGAACTGTGAAATCTATATTTTCTTGAACATAATAGTAATTTTTCTTTGCAAGCTATTGTAAAATCAAACAAATAGCAGGATGAATTCGGTATTAAAAAAATGCAAAATATATTGGCCAGATATTGGCCAGTAAAACGGGTCACTCGTTAATTTTCGCAGGCAGGAAAGTATTGACTTTACGAAGCAATAACCGGTTTGCACTCAAAATAAAACAAAATGTTTGGTCCCCTAGATTCTAAATTAATTCTCATTGTAAATTTATGGCGTGTAAATGAATAAATTACTAATAAAATAAATATTGATATTGGTCATAAATAAACAAACAGATAAATAAATAAATAAATAAATAAATAAATAAATAATATATATATGTATATATATATATATATATATATATATATATATATATATATATATATATATATATATATATATATATATATACATATTCTATAACATTACCGTGATTCATATACATATATCGAACTAGAAATGTCCTTTAATATCTAATTCGCTCTACCTCGGAATTAATATATTTTCACATATGCTTAACCAGCGACCTCCCATTTCTAGGACTGTCAGTGAAGCCTTCACTGCCAGTCCTAGAATTGGGAGGTTCGCGCCTGTCGATCGCCAATTCTATTATCGCTTAATAAATTCCCCCTCGGTTAAGCATATATGAAAATATATTAATTCCGAGGTAGAGCGAATTAGATATTAAAGGACATTTCTAGTTCGATATATATATATATATATATATATATATATATATATATATATATATATATATATATATATATATATATATATATATATATATATTGGTTTCAGTTTTCGTAAAAGGTCATTTTCCTAAATTGGAATGTATACAGCCCCATGGATTACGAGGTACAAAAGTATTGATAAATTAGCTTTTCAATGGTAATATTATATACAAAAATATAATCAGATGATAATAAGATATGAAACCTTATAACCGAAAAGATTTCGTTTATGAATACAGTCATATTCAAAATTGGGCTAATGTGTACTTAAGTTGGATCTTAGCCTTGTGTATTTATTGTTTTTTCTGCAAATGTATGAACAAATAGTTATATTATTAAATTATTTAATTATGAAGAAAAACTGAATCATTAAAACTTTTGATATTTACTGGTGTCGTGCACTGTCAAAATTCTTGACTCAAAATTACTTTGCTTACCTGATTTGTAGCTTCTGTCATCGACTATGTTGAATTCAAGAAGTAGACGATAGTCCCGTTAATAAATATTAACTTCTGCGGGAACAAGTGACGCAGTATTCTTCTCGAGTCTTTTTCCATAATGAATTTTGTCTTCCTTCTATAATTCGACTGTTCTCTGCACTCTTGGTCATTGTATCTGGGAGGAGTTAAAATAAAAGATCGTAAAATGACGACGCCAGCAAGAATAGCATCCATGCAATAAAAGTACACAAGACACCAGCACGCTAATATAATAGAAAAATAAACAATGGGGTCTTCCGCACGCTGACCTCCTTAAAATACCTTAAAATAAACGTGTGTTCATTAGTCTGTCCAGCCTACGTTTCCTTGCCTTGATCTTCCATTATCTCTTGGTCGTTCACGTATATCCCTAATTCACTCTTCGTAAGAACAGACTCGAAAAGGTGACACTTGGTCTCCTGGCACATTGCCAAAAAGAATTCATTCGTTTTCTTTATATTCTGATTACTCCCAGTGTGATTTGCGTCTCTAAATATAACAAAATTGAAGAGAAACTCGTGACTGAAGTGGTTGCATCAATAAATGAATGAGTGAGACAACTCTTCATGGATTATTCATATATTCCGGGGATTATTCAAAGCTCAAAAGCATGAAACATGATATTTCTGAGTTTAGACCTGAATTGGATCGCTCGTTCTAAAATTAACCTCTCGCTTTCCATTTGAGCGGTTTTGCAGTTTTGAAATATGAAATTCCGCACGAAAATAAATAAAGTTTATATAAACTCATAACAAATATATATGATATCAGTGCTAATAATAATAATATTAAAAAATATTGCTGCATCAGCTGCATTTAACTTGTAAATAGTCTTTTCTATTTTTATAATAAATGCTTTCCCTTTGCTATTACAACTGACGAGTATTGCGCCGATATGATTCATCAGGAGTCAGTTTCAGGGATATTGCTTAAAAATTGATTTATAACCGAAAATAAATAAATAGATCAAAATATAATTCGACATATATTTTGATTTATTATTTTCATTTACTGTGATAAATAAATTTTTAAGCAATATCCCTGAAACTGACTCCTCCTGATGAATCATATCGACACAATACTCGTCAGTTGTATAGAAGAGAGGAAGCAATTATTAGAAAAATAGAGAAAACTTTTTACAAGTTAAAGCAGCTGATGCAGCAATATCTTTAATAATACTTGTTTGAACTAGCACCAACACAACAAGAGACTCTTAAGATATCTGGGAATTCAGATAAAACTCATGATTGCAGTCGAGTTCCTTATGGCTAACCATTTGAATAAGCATCAAGTTAAACTCGCTAATTCTTCCACTGTTGACTCTCAGCTCATTTTTTTTCAGGGTCAAATGCTTTCGAAAAAATCACTAATGCCCAAAGTCTTAGTTTGGAGAGAGAGAAAAAAAAACGTTTAAACTGCGAATTTCTACACATTTCGATTCACTGAAGGCGCATTACGGAAATTGAAGTTTTTCAGCAGCCCGCAAAAAATAGCAAAGATTCTTATTTGAGACTTACAGAAGAAAATCCCCATTTTCTCTCTTGCTGTCTGTTTGTCCGTCTGAATGATTGAGCGTCCGTTTAAGGTATATCACATAAGTTGCTCGTGCATGTTTGTTTTGCATTGTGTTTTTACGTTGCATGGAACCAGTGGTTATTCAATAACGGGACCAACGGCTTTACGTAACTTTCGAACCACGTCGAGAGTGAACTTCTATTACCAGAAATACACATCTCTCGCTCCTCAATGGAATGCTCGAGAATAGAACTCGCGGTCACCGAGGTGGCACGCCAACACCATACCAACCATGCCACCGAGGCATGAAGGCACGAGCGTCGGTTGAAGATATAGCACATAAGTTTGGCCATGCATGTTGATTGCCTATGCGATTAATATAAATGGAACGCATGCATGGGGTATATATATAGATTGCAAACAGTTACTATTCTGAACGCAGGAAAACTATTTTTATTCTTTCTCTGCAATTCCTCCAAAACTGATTTTCTTTCCTGCTCCAATTTAAGAGTAGTTCAGTCTTAATTTTGTGATTTTCTACTGTTTACATGTTCCACCAATATTTGCGCTTGCAATATGGGATAAAATTTATAAGATCATAAGTTTAATCATTTTGGTTTTCATTACAAATATAGTTTCCGGTTCTGCTGAACAGCACAACCGGAGACCATGAATAACACCAGAAAAACGGCGCCTTTAATACTTTTACACTCCTTCGCACTGAGAATTCTCCCTTTCTCGTTTGATCTGTCATTCGACCTTCACATTTCCGTTCAAATTTCGAGATCTATGGGGATCCAATAACACTCGAGGCTCAATGACTACCAAATAAAAATGAGTAAAGTACCTCGGTTCCGGCCAGAGATTGCTTCAAAATCTCGACGTTTTATGCAAATCTGATGGAAGAGTGGGGAGAATATTTATTTTTGCTTGTTAAAATTATATGAGGTATTCCCCTTTTTAATTATTGGCCTCTTGTCAGCTGCATGAACCCCAAAATGTGATCTTTCTACGTTGAGGTTCTGGTTGTACCAGACATAGTACATACATACATACACACACACATACATATATGTGTGTGTGCTGTCTGTGTGTATACATACATACATATAATATATATATATATATATATATATATATATATATGATGTATGTATGTATATACATACATATAATATATATATATATATATATATATATATATATATATATATATATATATATATATATATATATATATAAAGCGGTAAAGGTTTAAATGGAGACATCTGTTTCATATGGGCGTTTATTCAAAGCAACGTTTCAGGGACCAGCCCCATTTTCAAGCTGAAAATTACAATAACAAAATAAAATTAAATAATTGCTCATCTAAAAATACATTACAATACATAAAGCAAATGAAAAAAACATCAACTAAACTCAAGTAACATTTCTAGTAGAGGAAGGAAGACGAGTAACTAAAAAACAAAAACAAAACACGAAGGCATCTCTGTTGTTTACGCCAGTTACAGAGGGGGTGGAGGCAGTTTGGTTGTTCAGTTTCGGAACAATCGTCTTTATAAAGATCGATTCGAAGACCGCTAGCTGCTGTGAAGAAGACGTTTTTGAAAGATCTTAAAGTTTTTATATTCAATTTGACTCTGCATTTCTTTGTGTGGTCACGGATACTGGAAAAATTCAGGATATGATAATTTGAACTCCAGTTACGGAAACTCACCCCCCTACCCCCCTATGGCAATCTATTCGGACCTTAAGAAGTATTCTTGAGGCTCCGATATATTTTCCTAGGTCACATCTAGGACAAATATATAAACAGACGATATTAGATGGCATAAGAGGATTTAGCTTGTCTTTATATTTGAAAATAGATCCAATTGTTAATGGGTTTCCTTGGGATCAGCTGACATTTTATAGCCGGACAGTAAGTTCTAATAATCTGTTGCATTTTGGCATAGAATTTCCAATTGATTAAAAATGGAACACTGGCATAGAACGGCATCCTAGGTACAGTCTGAATAGCATTGCTAGGTAAAAGCTTCATATTCATAAATTTTGTGAAGGCATTTATAAAATAAACTACTGGGATAACAGTTAGTAGTAAAATATTTCTCTAAAAGGTGACCTCATTGTGGAATTCAGACCATCCAGAGAAAGGGAAAAAGCCCTGTGGAAAAGAGTAAAAAGAGAGTTTATCTTAAAATTGAAATTACAGAAAACTATAGAAATTTGTGCCCAAACCTGTGAACATCTTTCTGAAAATCGTCAGGTAAGTTATTTATAACGAAATTGGATTACAAAGAGTCTGAGTCATCTTAATGAGTTAAAGCAGGCGTGCTTACCATTGTTATGTAATTTGCCAAGATGTCATGTTTTTTATATATATATAAAGGGTCTGTTAATGGATCAAAGGCTGGATGTGGAGTTGGCAATACGAGAATTTTATTGACAATACATCTACTGATTGATGAGTTCTAAACAAATGCAGGTACATAATCTACAACAGCAGAGTCATATGCAATTCACGAAGGACTGAAAATTGTCGCAGGTAAAAAGCGAGATGTGTATATTTTTATAGATTCCCAGAGTGCTTTGCTTGCCTCGACTTATAAAGTTCCTTCTATTGCTGACTTGGTATACCATGTAAGCCTTCAATTTATAAGATAAAACTAAGTTTTTATATTTTATTGGATGCCGTCTCATATAGGCATATATTGAAATGAAGTGATGACAACTTAGCAAAGATGCAACAAGTAAAACCTCTTGTTTTATAAGTTTCCGTCAAACGAAGAGGTAAGAGACATCGGAGAGCTGCATGGGTGACTGACAATGCGGAAGGGTTTCAGCAGGCTGCAGTAATAGCATGAGGAAACTATTTGTATGTGTCTGGAAATGCTCTTTTTAAAACTGACTTATTCATAATGAGGTTAAGTTTAAGGATACAAGTCTTTATAGGAATATGTTGGTGATGGTAATCATTTTTTTCTTGTAAATTCTGTAAACAGCCAAACTTTCGTACATTATGCTTTATGTACTGAACTTCAGAATTTCAGGATAGACGTGTTAATGCAGTTCCAGATCAAGTATCTTCTTTGCTTAACAAATAATATGGTTCAAAATAATTATCAAGAAGCTTCCTGACATCTAGTAGAGCAAGTAAATTTGGAAGCGAATGATTCAGTTGAAATATATTGGGGGTGCTTTAGTATGCCGATACAAGGCAATTTGATGTACTATAATATACGTCAAATCTTTTTTATTTTGAATATGAATTTTCCTAAACCAGTAATTCCTCCAGGTCTATCTCCAGGCAGAGGAATTCTATCACAGGATAATGTTCTTTTTCTGATAAAATCCACCACCCTCCCTCCCAAGAGAAAATCGCAATTGCTGATCTAAGCAGAAGCAAATAGCCGTGAGTCATCATCCTCGCTATCTTAATCATTATCCTTTAAAATTTTTTCGATGCCCTACTGTCGTTCATCATTCTAAATGTTCCATATGCCTAAATTTTATTTGAAATCTTAAAAACTTTTTACAAGTTTTGTTTTTGTTCCATTTAAACAATAGGCTATAAATGGCATATATAAAATCTATAACTCAGTGTGAGTTTAGTGAAACAAACTGTCATTTCAGACTAATAAGCTTTCAAAGTTTTTTTTTTTTTTTCATAAAAAAATCAAAAGCCACGACAGTTCCAGGAATTAAGAGTAGGGGGGGGAATTAAAAAGAGTAAAACTTGATAACTTTCTTTTAATATTACCAAGCGTATGTTACATTTTGTTTGACTATCTGATTTTCGGAGGTTAATTTGCATCACATCAAAGAATCAGTTTTATACAAACGTCGAGACTGTCAAGCTTTTATTTTCTACCAGTCACGCTGAATAGATAAAAATGTAAAGCTTATTTTACCCGGTCATGATGAACAGAAAGCTGTAAGCTTATTTGACCAGGTCATGCTGGACATAAAGCTGTAAAGCTTATTCTACCAGGTCAAGATTATAATATCAAATACGGAATTTATGGCAAGAATAAAATAGTTTACATTTGCTATTATTCGTGAAGGTAAAAACATTCAGATACAAGTGTATCATTTAATTCATTATTAAAACCTAGACCGTCCAAACCAATCAAGTGAATACAGTTTAACGAACAAGAAATTTAAGTATATCAGAAAACTAAAGGCTTCATTCCCACCTATTTAACTATCGTGGGGCAAAACAGCTAGCATAGAGTTCCATAAACAACCGTTTCAGTCAACCTGCGAAATAAAAAAAACTGCGGCAGACATGTTTCTTGTAATTATGACAAATATTAAAATCTATGATTCTTATAAAGTTAGTAAAATAAATGTTTATCCACTTTGACGATTTGAAGCAATAACAACGAATCCAATTTTCTCTTGTGCAGACCAGCCACTTGTATAGAGCCTCAGGCCACAGCAGAAAAGAAATAATTGCTCAAAATAAGGAACCAGAGGTACCATAAAGTGCTAAAAAGTCAAGTGACCAAAGAAGGAAGATAGATCTCCCCCGTGGGAAAATAACTTACAAGTGACCAAAGATGGAGGATAGATCCCCCCCTCCCCTGTGGGGGAATAACTTAAGAGACTAAAGTATACAAGGTCAAGACGTCAAGAGCAGTTTTGCTCTGTCAAAGCTGCAGAGCAAAACTGCAAAAAGTCATTTGGGCAGGGATGCTCAGTCAAAGTATAGCATAATCTGTCAACTTTTTACTCAGTTATTGGCTAACATGAACAAAACTGGAATAAAATGTCACATTTAACATTAACGGTTTATATTTACCGACTGCATAAAAACCGTAGCAAACATTGGTCTGTCTATTGTATTTTAAAAGTAATACATAGGCCTGCTCATTGTATTATTGTTCTGAATTATTACTTGAAGCTTTAAGCATCACATTTTATTAACCGTAACGTTAATTTGAACTAAGAAACAAAATGGTAAATTCAATGAAAAAAGAAAAATACAAGATTTCAGAAGTAAAAATTTGCCAGGCGAAAAAATAATTAAAATCTTGTGTTACATGTTTACCTAAATTAAATTTTTTGCATCTAAACATTTTTAGAAGTTAACGCTTTTTTAAGCTGAAAAATACCGATGCAAAAGTAAAATTAATTTAATGCTGAACTTTTGTAATTAAGATCTTAATTACAAACATACATTAAGTAAAATTAACTAAATCTCGCAACATACTTAAAAACTTACATAACTATTGTCCGTTATTATGACTAAAAATTATGTACAAAAGTAACAGTTATGTTAAAAGTTAGAGATAAAATACGGTTAAACTGAGCGCTGTAAAGTCATGTTACCAAACTTTAACAGAAAAATTAACAATTATATTAAAAGGACTTCAATAAAAACTAAGGGAAATATAGAAAAAATAATTCATTAGTGTTGAATGCAAGTATTCACGTTTTTCTCTACATATATTTCGTAAAACTATAAAAATGTTTAAACTTATACCTAAACATGGGTAAACATATGCATTAACCACCTGAAAATAAATTGTTATTTAAACCTCCCACGCACCTGTCCGTACGTCCTAAATTGTACTTGACTAACATTAACGTACTTGCCTGAGATTACCCAGCAATGGAGAGTCTAAACGGCCAATATCCAAGTGCAAAGGGTGTCAACACCCTTTACACTTAAGATATTGGTCGCTACGACCCGCCATACGGGAAAATCTCTGACGAATACGTTAATGTAAAGGACCCTTTAAGACTCACGGAACATGGCGTTGGATAACGGCTCATATTGATCACACTTACAGTTCATATTCAATTCTCACGTGGGAAGTGAAGTAGTCCCTTTTATTGAAGTTAGCGGAAGGTTATAACTGAACTGTTACTGACAGTTATAACAGTTCAGTTATAATTGACAGTTAAAACTGCACGTGTGTGGGTATCTCAGTTGCTCATTTCGTCAGTTCAACAAAACTGTACAGTTAAACTGAGACAAATGCAATGTTCCATATTTTTAACTGTACAGTTCTCAACTCCTCATTTCTACAGGTGGTAGCGGTGAGTGCAGTTTGTTGAGATAGCACGTAAACAAAGCGAAAGCAACTTTTGGTACACTGTTTCAGTCATGCGCAAATAATTGAGAAAATCAATTGGTTCTTCACTTACTTCCTTTAATAATTTATTATCAGAACATTGATTTCGATTCAGTAACCACTTTTTGCAGCACTGTTTACGCTTTTTAGTTTTATTTTTTTATTTTTGTCTGTAGCATTACAAAGAATACACCGAGAGCGGCAAGATCGTACTTCTCGGAATCCACGGTAAAACTGAGGGATTGAACTGTGTGTGTGTGTGCATTTCATTTTTAACTGACGTCAGTTTAAACTGTGACAGTCATAACTGGACAGTCATAACTGTCAGTTAAAACTGCACGTGTATGGCCGGCTTAAGGTGGTTCAGATAACTCGAAAATATGGAAGTATATTCAACTTTTCAATAAAGTAGTATGCATATCCGGACTTGCTTAATGGTGTAAATCCAGGTAATAACTCAGCGTCGGGTATTAATTTGAAATTTATAGTTTCTTATAATAAATTATAACTATAACCAGGTATATGTATGCAAGCTTAAAGATACACATCTTTAAAAAAAAAATTAAATAAAGTCCAACTGAAAATCCTTATTTCAAGAGGTAAAAATTTGCCATTACAAAAAAGCATTACATCAAGTGACCAGAACCAGGGATTATTACGATTAGGGGAAGTAACTATTGAAGTAATAAAATTGTTAAAAAAAAAAAAAAATATAAGAAAACATTAAAGATCGTCGTAAAGAAACTTACAATCATCCGAGTCTGGAAGAGTGGCCACGACCCTCACGTTAACCACCGACCTCTAATGCGTAAACTCAATTGGTATGGAATGGTTTCCACGAAATACACAGGAGTCAGGACCAGTATTAAAGAACAAAGAACAGTACAACATGCGTTGTTCCGAAGCGACCACTGAATAGTTAAAGGAAAGGGATCCGCTCACAGAGACACCAGTTGCTGTTGACGTCACCATCAAGGACCATTAAATCGCCTTTCTTTAGAGTTTAGACGTGGAAGTTTATGAGAGAAAATGACGTCTTTGTGTTTGTTTAAGGGGAAACTTTAACAAAATATGTTAAGTCTTCATTTAAGGATTTCTTGGTTCTCTGATAGAATTATTTTGTCTATATCATAAGAGCAAACCATTTATCAATGGTATTCCGTGCAGAAGAATAAATATTCTCCAATGCAATAAATAAAT
The DNA here is from genome assembly GCF_015104395.2 of Macrobrachium nipponense. Taxonomy (NCBI): domain Eukaryota; kingdom Metazoa; phylum Arthropoda; class Malacostraca; order Decapoda; family Palaemonidae; genus Macrobrachium; species Macrobrachium nipponense. Next base: position 52,616,378 of record NC_061093.1, on the reverse strand, counting down.
TGTCGAATTGGAAAAAAGTTAAATGCGCCTATTTATCATACTTTCTAAAGATATCTATCACTAACCACAGATTCATTCCAGCTTTTCCAAGCAAATATATATATATATGTATATATATATATATAATATATATATATATATATATATATATATATATATATTATATATATATATATATATACCAAGGAATTTTGTATACGCACAATTATGAATGAAATTTAATTAAAAAATCCAATTCCCTATATCTAGAGAATACCTGCAACCAAGGGGGAATTTGACTTGATAAAAGTACTTCTTCAGTTGTGGGATTCGAACTGCTGCCTGGTTGGAAAACAACGAAAATATAATGAATGCGAAGTTTCAACTATCAGAGTGCGATGTAGTCTAATTTACCAAATCAAAAAAATTCCATTTAGACACTAATACTAAATATAGAAAGTGTCATTCAGTCACTAAACGCCAAACATTAAAAGTGTCTCTTAAACACTATTTTACCAGTTCTCAAAATGCCATTTTATCATTAAGTGACAGATCTGAAAAGTGCCTTTTAGTCACTAATTTACCAAATCTCAAGAATGCCATTTAGTCACCAAGTGCCACATCCTAAAGGTACCATTTACTCACTGGTTTCCAAAATCTCCAAAATCTGGCACTAAGCGGTAAATGGCATCTTTTATAGAAATTCATCCTGAAAACACATATCTATTTTTACGCCTCTGTTTTTCTTTATTCGTGAAATGAAGACAAAGGAACGAAGTGAGACAAAAGCTATCGTTGTTGGAGCATCTTGGAAATTAAGATTTAATTACGTGTTTCCAGAAGTTTAAATAGCCATCCGAACGAACCTTTTGTTTTGGAGTGAAATGCCTGATTTGAAAAGAGACGATGAAAGTCTTCAGATTTTAAATTGAGGTGAAAGGCTCAGTTTTATACCAGCAATTCATTGAAGATGAATCATGCGGTATTTTTTACGCTTTTAAATAGCATAGGTTTGGAACAAAGAAGTGTTTTATTAAAAATAATTCTGTTGCTTACGTTCCATTTGTCAGCGTTTCTATGTTAGTATGTCATATTAGTGATAAATATACTTCATTGATGAATGCTCACTATGCCTTCACATTTCCGTTTATCACTGAGGAATATTTAATTTAATTTTAATTTTATTTAGATATATTCTCTAGGGTCCACAAGGTTGTCATTTTAATTACTTAATTAAGTTATGGTAAATATATCAATGACTGACCAATGTTACGATAGCCATTAACTCAAAGAAGTAAAATCAAATCTCTCTCTCTCTCTCTCTCTCTCTCTCTCTCTCTCTCTCTCTCTCTCTCTCTCTCTCTCATTGGTCTCAGGAACGTATTTTGCTGTTCCCAGGAAATGTCTTTTGAAAGTGTCATCCTTTGCATTCAGTTTACAACACACACACACACACACACACACACACACACACACACACACACACACACACACACACACATATATATATATATATATATATATATATATATATATATATATATATATATATATATATACTATATATATACACGTATTACCTTACTCATAAGTATCATAAGCTGAAATTTATTTATTTATTAACTTGAATTACTGTAATCTATAGTCATTCGAATCACAAAACTCTAGGAATCTTTGAGTTACGGGCACACCAAAGTATAAATGTTTCTTCAATGCTCTCGTAAGAATGGCTAATAAAGTAATTACCAGAGATAAGTGATCTCTTTTACCCAATGTTTGCTGTACCAGATAATGACATTTACAATTCATTAACAGAACGCTATTTTCTTTTTACTAGACGAATACTTAAAAGATAAACTGTGGATGGGAATATGACTTCGTTATGGATGATGAAGACTTAAGTAAATATAATTTTGAATATTGTAATCCCTGATAAGAAAACTGGATGGAATAGTAATGATGTTAATTCTATTATATTATAATTACCGGAAAATTATCATACATGCTAAAATATTTCCATTTCATCCGGTGCTTCTAAAGTGGAAAGATTAGTATATATAATTTGAAAGATTTTATGTCATTGTAGATTTTGTCCGTTAAATATTAAATGTTGAAATAATATAGAATGAAAACTGCTGCTACGTTGAACAGAGAATTAAGATTCATGACAGGGAACTAAGACTCAAACAGGCTTACTCCATATTGGATCATTTTAAATACTCAGACTAGACCCAAATGCACAAACACTAGATATCCATGCTTGGAGAAATAAAGAAGCATCGCGTCTTTACTTCATAAAGCATTGCAAACTGGTGCGTTGTCGTAGAATAATGTTTCTGTGGCTGGAAGTGTATACAGTCCATTGTTAATCAAATCTCCTGGCATCCATTAATCTTTGCTGTCGGTATCAGTGATTAGAGCTCGAGTCAGTTTGAGACATGAATGATTACATCATTGATCATGATTTGAATAGTTTTGGCTGCTGCCAGCTGCGTCGCACATTATCTGGTGAGATGATCAGAGAATCATGGATATTGCTTCGTTATGATTATCTAATATATATGTATAAAATTCAATATTCTTTTTGCAGCATTTCTACCAAAGCTTCCGCGTTATTTAATAAATATAGAGGCGGGAAAAAATAGCACATTTCATCAGGCAAGTTATTTTAGAATAATACAAGTATTACACTATTTTCTAATGCTGTACGCACAAATGTAACGTTTATCAATGTCTTGGGCTGTCTCGAATGGAAAATACATTCATATCTAAGGAGCTGATAGTCTTAGCGTTATTATTGTAACTTTTTAGTGAGAAAAGTAGAAAAATTCCAATTTTTACTAAAAGATCAATAGGTATCAGTTATTTTCAGCTGGAACTAGATATATTTCCGTACTTTAGTTAAATGAGTGTATAGATATTTTGGTACAATGTTCTTTATATCTTGCGAATCGTCTAACGTAAATCAAGTCACCTTTATTGACTGATACCAATAAGAATAGAATTGTGTATTTTTTTTTTTTTCGAAAATCACCAATTTCACGGATCGGACGATTTCGGCTATCATTATAAAAAGTTTAGTATTACTGAAAGTTTGAGAAATAATTTTCTCTCTCTTCGAATGCCAAAATTAAATATAACTCACATTCCATTCGTTGATGATATAGAATCAGGCCATATTTTCTTTTATTGATAAACACCTCCAATAATAGACAATACGAGGTAATGGATAAAAGTAAATTTTATTACGTGCAATTTGCATCAAATTTAGAAAGTATTAGTCATATTTTAGCGTTTGATTGTGTAAGAAACAGTATATCAATGACCGCATCGAAACCGATCCTGATGTAACCATGTGATGGTCACAACAGGGATTGCCTGCCATTTGAAAAGTTTTACGTTGGCCGAGTGCATTTCGCGCTCGGTTACCAATCTGGTGGTCCAAAGTTCGATTTTCGGATCGGCCAACGCGGAACCAGAGGAATTTATTTCTGGTGATAGAAATTCATTTTTCGATACAATGTGGTTCAGATCCCACAATAAGCTGTAGGTCCCGTTGCTAGGTAACCAGTTGGTTCCTAGTCACGTGAAAATATCTAATCCTTCGGGCCAGCCCTAGGAGAGCTGTTAATCAGCTCAGTGGTATGGTAAAACTAAGATATACTTACCTTTGCAGACTGGAAAAGTTTAATCAATGAAAATTGGAAATGTGATTTTATAGCGACATTTCATAAATAATCACACCCATCTAGGGTAGTGACTGTACTTTCCTTCTTATAAACGAAATAGACTGTGAAAAGAGAGGAAGGCAAGAGGAGTAATAATAATAAAAAAAAGTCGCTGTCATTCCATTTCAGCAAGATATGCCTTCCTGAGATTTATAGTGTTAGAATCCCGGAGCCAGAATATAAAGATGGCGTTATTTCGCTGTGTTCCTCTTGACAGCGATATTTGCTCTTATGGCGTCTTTACGCCCAGTATATTTCTGGGTGGACGAACTCCTCGTCTTTTGTTGGCCAGGTTCAGTTTATTATATAAATAAATGCTAAATCTGAGTCCGATAAAGGAACTTTTATAGGTGTATATATATATATTTTTTTTTAAATATCTACTTATAAACCGAGGTGATTAAATAGTTTTGATGCTTCTGGTATAAAGGTATATTAGATTTGGGAAAGGATAAATATTTCGAAAATGAAATAATGTAATTTCAGCCATTGTTTGAACATACAATAAGAGTGGATTTGGAGATTATTCTATATAGTGTAGTTTATTTCATAATTGAATATTACTCTTCAGTGCTTATAATATTAACGAATAACATTGTATTGAGTTTTTACTTTATAAATAACGAGGCTTTTTATACAGGCTGAAACTATTGTTGTTTAAAAATTACATTCGGAAAGAGGAACGAAAATAAAAAATCTATTCATAGTGCAATATGAGTTTAAAAAATTATTTAGTTAGAAGTGTCAATACACAAGAAAGAAAGAAAAAAAAGAATCATCACAGAAGCGGATGAGCAAAGTATTACGAAATGCTTCCAGGAATTCACCGCGAAAGCGGATTGTATTTCCCTGATCTGCACTCGCGAATTTCTCCCTAAAGGCAGTCGGTCACCAATTATACCCCAGACTCAGCAATTTTTTTTGAGGGATAAAAATTAGCCAAAGAGATTTGTGCCTGACGCTGCAATATCCACTCCGCTGATGGAAAGGAAATATAATATGATCTCGAAGACGTTCCATTACTGCGAAATCAGTGATATCGGGTGACTGTTATATCCGTCTATCCCGGAATCAACACTATTGCATGATGACGCACTACTCCTCACCTTCCCGCTGGTAACATGAAATATGGCGACGTGTCTGTACGTTCTTGTCTCACACACACACACACACACACACACACACACACATACACACACACACACACACATATATATATATATATATATATATATATATATATATATATATATATTTATATATATATATATGTTACGCCAAATGTGGATAGTTGCCAAATGTGTACATTTTGCAATTAATTTTGCCTATTGTGTACAATTTGCAGGCACCAAGCGCTGCAAATTGTACACAATAGGCAAAATTAATTGCAAAATGTACACATTTGGCAATTATCCACATTTTGCGTAACATATATATATATATATATATATATATATATATATATATATATATATATATCGAACTACAAATGTCCTTTAATATCTACTTCGCTCTACCTCGGAATTAATATATTTTCATATATGCTTAACCGAGGGGGAATTTATTAAGCGATAATAGAACTGGCGATCGACAGGCGCGAACCAGCGACCTCCCAATTCTAGGACTGGGGTGGTTTAAGGCTTCACTGCCAGTCTTAGAATTGGGAGGTCGCTGGTTCGCGCCTGTCGATCGCCAATTCTATTATCGCTTAATAAATTCCCCCTTGGTTAAGCATATATGAAAATATATTAATTCCGAGGTAGAGCGAATTAGATATTGAAGGACATTTGTAGTCCGATATATGTATATGAATCACGGTAATGTGATAGTCTTATATATATATATATATATATATATATATATATATATATATATATATATATATATATATATATATATATATATATGCACTTGTGGGTGTGTGTGTTTTTGTGTGAGTGTGAATATTTGTAGTTCTTGTCTGTGTGTGTGTGTATGTGTTTGAGTGTGTGTATGTTTGCATGCATCTATGTGTACATTGTACATATATTATGATTTAATTGGCCAGGAGGAGCTGATATAAACCTACCTTTCGTTTTTTCCTTTTTTTTAAATGTAAGACTTAAATAAACATTTGAACTATTTTATGGCGTAATAATACTCTTGATACACAGAAGGATATTCATGGTTTTTTTCTATGAATTATTATTAATAAAAGTCCTCTGGTGTGATAACAGAAGCCAATCCAGAGAAGAACCGAGAAGTCATAAAACACCGAAGCAAACAGTTTATGTTACGGGATCAACAGAAATCTTTTCAAGTTTCCCCTTAAAAAGAAGAAGAAAAAATGAAAATCGTTCACTTTTTTGCTTAAATCGTTCAAGTCTAAGGGTACGTAACTCCATGGTCCTTTGCTAGTGACGTCCACAATAGCGGACCCGTTTCTGGGCAAGTAAATACTGTCGCTTCACAGTTTTCGCTACAGAATCGACCAAGTGTCGTCGACGTCGAGTTATTACGTTCATAAACGACCAAGTGCATACGGGAGAACTTCGGCTGGAGTCTGGTAGACTGGTATTCCAGTGAACTCTTTAACTCCGAGCAGGCTCTGCAAAGGCAAAGTTTCCTAATTGTTATATATTTTTAGTAGTTTTATCAACTTTTTAAGAATTTTTCTTCTTATGTTACTAGTTTATTTTCCTTTAATTGTAAAAATGTCTTGTGCCTGATAACCCAATGTAATGGCCTGTTTTAATAGGATTGGTTTTATTTTATTTTTCTCTCCTAAGCTGTTTAATTTTAACTTATAATTCTAGATTGATTAGACTGTGTTAGATTAACTAGACTGTTAGATTGATTAGACGTGTTAGCGGTATCTTGAATTAAATATTTTTCCCTTAACGTTTTCCTGAACAGATTATTATAAGAGGTGTGACTATTAGTAATTTATCAGTGGACAAGAGAGAATACAAGTCTGATGACATTTTCATTGTGGTTCTTAATATCCTGTAAAGCTTCAGCCAACATATATAGTATTACTCTTTGTTAGTGCAATATTTACCTCTAAGTCATAAAAGCTCTCGTAAGTCTCGGGTCCTTTATTTGCACAATAAATTCCTATATCTTTCAGGATCAGGAGATCTGGTGGCCCCCATGAAGGTTAGTATTAGATTCATTCGTACTTGTACTCGTAAATGAAAATGAGCTTGTTAAAATCTTGCTGGACTTTGAATAAGCCTTCCCTTATGTGGAACTCCATATCTGCCTTGAATCTTTGAACGATATAACTGGTAATAACTTTTAATTTCTGTAGGAAAGTTCCAGATACTTCTTTAATGAAACTTATAACCACTTCTAGATTTTCCTGACCTCCAAACTACTTCACGAGAATTTTGTGGGAATTAACGGAAATCAAAATTTTAAAGCCAGAATAACTTTTCTCAAGTTACAAAAAACTGGACTTCTTCCCTTCTCATGTTCGTCGTATTAAACCAGTTGTTTATCAACCATCCACACTAACATTTTTTTTCCTCCACCCCCTGTAGGGGTGGAGGCCCCTCCCATTCCCCGTTCCATAGGTCTTAGGACCTATGGGCGGGTGCATGGGAAGTTATTTCGCTGCTGCAGTCCATTGTTTAGAAGTTAACGTACCGTAGCCAAGATTTTGTCCTAAATATTTGTAAATTCGCGGGACTTCTTTTATTCAAGCTATTTAACATTCATTGTAAAATTCTTCAGTTTTAATTAAAATTCTTTTAACAAATTTATTAATTTTTCAATAGTTTGAAAAGTTTAAGAGTTCAGATGTAAATGGTTCTAAAGATTTGGTGTGAGTAAAGTTAATTACTCAAATTCATATTCTTTTTCAGAAGATATATAATTTTCAAATTTCACAGTCCTTTGTTTCCACTTTAGATCTCGCTTAACGTAGTTTATAATGATAACGTATTTTTGTTTTACTTTGATAATAGTTTTTTTTTATTCAGGTAAAAAGATATAACTTTCTGATAATGCTTGCTGTAAACATTATTTTTTACCGTATTGTTTTGTTTTAATCTTTTAAACTTCTTTCATATTTTGCAACACCTGTCTGAATTAAAGCTCCCATTTGTTTATAGTTAAAATTGACGTAGCCCAATGTCAATTTAAAGTTATTACATTTAATAAGTGATATTTGTGCTAATGATACATCGGATAGCACATGTTTCCACTTTTAATACAATAGATAGACCTAAGGTTTATGTATGACTTTAGTGTATTCTGAAAACCTATAATAATAATGAAAGTTGACAACCATTATTTCAGTTAAAATGTTAGACTAAACAAATCACTGCCCAAGAAACTAAAATCAGATTGTTATGCATTGTCTCTGCAGCCTTGGCAAATTGACCTTTTATAATTTTGCTTGGTAACTCTGACCGCTTTTTCTTTTATACGGTCATTTCGTTATCAGTTCACTTTGTCACCAATGTTACCTTTGGCTGCGTTGTTTTACCATCTCTTTTAATTTTCAGCTGATCTGGTCTGAGAAGTTGGTTTGTATATGAACAAACAATTTGTTGTGAGGGCTCCGGTTTCAGTCTAGTTATTAAAACTTTTATTTTCATATTATAATAATAACACATTTCTGTCGCTATTTACTTAATTTTGCAGGTTTACTTGAACCGTTATTTACGATAATTCAAACCATTCTTCCGTTGCTTGAGAATTTGTGTTCGTTGAGTTTACTCCACAGTAGTCTTTGATGAGGTGAGAAAGTAGCTTGGCGTTACTGCTGTACTTTTTTTGTAAGTTGTCCATCATCGATGACTCGAGTGTGTAATTAGTTATATTTACCTTTATTCTCCAACAATAGAAATACCAAAATAATTTGTTTCCATCAAAATATTCAGGAATATCAAAACTAGTGGTATTTGATATTTCAAAAATATATAATTACACATTGTGTTCTTCCCTTCTCCAAAATAGAAATTGCATTTTTTTATAAGCAAGATATTCAGAAATATCAAATCTTAACGCGGTTTACCTTCATCGGGTAGTAGTAATATTGAAATAACCAGCAGTTGACTATACAGAGACTAACATAAGTGAACAAACCGTATGTAGCATCACAGTAACAATATTTAAGGAAGTAGTTGGTGTTATTCTTACGTGAAATTGTGGTTATATTTTGTAACAAAAGAAGAACCTGTTAACTTTTTATATGCATTAGTTATTAAATAGCCTTAACGTTTATGGCATAGGACTGAAAATTTTATTTTGGAAGGAAACTAAAAAGAGTTATACATGGCAATGAGTTGTAACCATAGTGGAATTTTTCTTCAGTGCATAATTTGCTTAAATTAAGCCAAGAATTCACTATGAATGTTGCCAGAAAGAGCAATGATTTATATTCCATACAACGGAAATAAAACAAATTTTAAGAGCTTTTGCGTATGTGTTGATAGTTATCGTATGTTAAAAACTACCTACTTTTCGCTTCAGCAGTTGTTCATGTGACAGCAAATATGCCGTTCTGCAGTTAGACCTCTACATAAAAGCCTCAATGCTTAAAAGAAAACAAACAAATAGTATGAGAAAGCTGTAGATAAAAACGAAAGCGAAGTAAAGAAAATGTCTCCACTGTGTTCAAGGGAAGGAAGACGTGTTCAACTAGCTTTTAGACCAAAAGGATCGTTTTTCTTTGATATGAACGCTGAAAAAAAATGAATGGCTTATGCCAGCATAGTAACTAGTTCTCGCAAGGTACTAGTTACAAACAAATCTTTAAAACAAAATCATTACAGGAATTTTAGTCTTGATATTAATTGAAACTAAAAGGTGGTATAACAATGTCTCTTACAATTACAGACCTAATTCTGACACAGCTCTCCTTTCATGGCTTATATTAATGAGGTATTCTGTGTCGAGTTCGCTGCTCGTACTGAAACTGTGAAGTGAGTGATGAAATGTTTAGGAACCAACGAAGGTGAAAGTATTGTGATATAAAAGTCAAAATCTATTTTAAGTTTTATTCCATTAGTTATACAATAAGTTTTCGGTGGAGATTAAACTGTTACTCTTGGCAATAAAATATTGATGAAATCCTAGCCCATTTTCCTTAACACCATTTGTTCATTTTGACCCAAAGTGAAGACGCTTGGGAGAATTGCAAAATAGAATAGATCAAAATTGTAATTGAGGCCAAAGGCTGAAAAGGAAATTGAGAGTAAAGGTTTGAAATAAGAATCATGAATAAAACAATGCAGTTGCATTATGAAGCAACTGTAAGGCCCCGTCCACACGGTCGAGCTTTGGTCGACGAACTTTGTCCAATGTGACGTCAGAAGCGGAGAAACAGCGGGAAAAGTCAGAACTTTACCGCAGTTTCTCCGCTTCTGACGTCACATCGAGCAAAGCTCGGCCGTGTGGACGGGGCCTTAGAGAGTGGAAATTCAGATGAAGGAAAGTAAATAAGAGAGTTTATAGTAAAAGGAATGAAAATGGTTGCAGCTAGGAGCCGAAGGGTCGAGGCAAAGACAATAAAGTAATACCTACAGTACACCACGTGTGTTGCACTGACGGAAATACCTCCTTTAGGGAGGTAGGGAATAGCAGAATATTTGATAGATGAAGAAATGTGTGAAAGATAAATCGTTATAGCGACTCCACAGATGGTAAAAATGTTATTAACAGAAAGGAAAAAAACGCAAGTGTGAAGCCTTCTTATCAAACGAACTTAACTTAGTATAATTACTCATTCATCAAAGAAAGTGCAATTAATGGATAAAAATGCATTCAAATGAAAGGAGAATAGGATGAGGGTAGTAATGCATTGCATCTTCGCTTGAACGTCTGAAGTACCAGGTAATATTAATTCATAATCATTGTAACTGATGAAGCAAGAAATGCTTCAGAATCGACTACAACTATACTCTGTTTTTTTCCATCTGTCCATCCGCCTGTGGTGTATGCGTATGGTAACACTGCAGCCCGGGCTTTAGATAGTTACATTCAGCTTACAATAATAATAACCTTATTTCGAATATTAACGGTGTAATTCGCATACAATAAATTATTAAAACACTTTTCAGTTGCAAATGTACACCCAGATATCCTTTTATTTACCTAAAACTTACACATAGCGTAACTATTTGAAGCCCGGGACGCAATGTTACCATGCGAAAACACCACAGGTGGATGGACAGATGGAAAATAAGAGAGTACAGTAGCTGCCGAATTATCAAAGGTTTAGAAAATTACGAAGATGAGTATTAAGTATCTGCAGGTGACAGGCAATTTAACCTGGTATAATGGTCTTCACGCCATCAACTATTAAATCTATCTGTGCCTCTGTTACCCCAATCGATGGATTCCCAGTGCTTGGCATGTATGCCTAAAATCGATAAACCAATCAATGAAATGAGTACTTCTTGCTAATACGACTTGAGGACATAGCGATATATAATTCTCTTAGCTTCCTTATTATCTGATTTAAGACAAGACCGATCACACCGTTAAGTTGCTAATTGATGACTTTCGTGCACATGATTCGAGGTAGTAACTACATATACTTCAGAAGTATCTTGACGAAGACTGTTTGTAAATTTCGCATTTCTTTTTTTTTTTTCTTTTTTTACTTTTTACATTTCTAATTAAGCGTAAATACATATGTAGATAAACAGATAGATGTATATAGATAGATAGATAGAAAGTTGTGACACGCTTCAGTTTAAACATCAGACAGATCAAAACGTTAGAATTACCTTTTCTTTTATTGAATGGACACTGTGCTGGAAAATCATCTTGGATAGCAATGAGGTATACAGAAGCTCTAGCATCTACATAAGTTATATGTTGCAGTGATAATTGTCTATATTCTATAACCTTAGGTAGACCCTTTTATTTATATATATATAGATATATATATATATATATATATATATAGTATACATATATATATATATATATATATATATTATATATATATATATATATATATGTATAATATATAATAAACGCACACACACACACACACACACACACACACACACACACACACACACACATATATATATATATATATATATATCTATATATTATATATATATATATATAGATATATATATATATATATGTGTGTGTGTGTGTGTGTGTGTGTGTGTGTGTGTGTTAATAATATCCACACACACACACACACACACATATATATATATATATATATATATATATATATATATATATATATATATAAAGGGCCTACCTAAGGTTATAGAATATAGACGATTATCACTGCAAACATATAACTTATTTAGATGCTAGAGCTTCTGTATACCTCATTGCTATCCAAGACGATTTTCCAGTACAGTGTCCATTCAATAAAAGAAAAAAGTAATTCTAACGTTTTTGATCTGTCTGATGTTTAAACTGAAGCATATCACAAATTTCTATCTACTATCTATATGCATCTATCTATTTATCTACATATGTATTTACGCTTGATTAGAAATGTTAGAAAAAGTAAAAAAAGAAAAAAGAAAAAGAAATGCGAATTTTACAAACAGTCTTTGTCAAGATACTTCTGAAGTATGTAGTTGCTACCTCGAATCATGTGCACGGATGTCATCAAATAGCAACTTAACATTGTGATTGGTACTGTGTTAAATCAGATAATAAGGAAGCTAAGAGAATTAGTATATATATCGCTATGTCCTCAAGTCGTATTAGGCAAGAAGTACTTATGACATTGATTCATTGGTTGGTTTATTCTATTTTTCAATTCTCCCAAGCGTCTTAACTTTGGGTCAAAAATAACAAATGGTGTTAAGGAAAATGGGCTAGGTTTATTTCATCAATATTATTGCCAAGAGTAACAGTTTAATCTCCACCGAAAACTTATTGTATGGCTTTGCCCTAAATTTTTATGTTTTATATATATATATATATATATATATATATATATATATATATATATATATATATATATATATATTATATATATATATATATATACATATATATATATATATATATATATATATATATATATAATATATATATATATTTCTATTTTTCAATTCTCCCAAGCGTCATAACTTTGGGTCAAAATGAACAAAAGGTGTTAAGGAAAATGGGCTAGGATTTCATCAATATTTTATTGCCAAGAGTAACAGTTTAATCTCCACCGAAAACTTATTGTATGGGCTATGCCCTATATATATATATTATATATATATATATATATATATATATATATATATATATATATATATATATATATAGATATATATTGTATATGTATATATATATATATATATATATATATATATAATATATATATATATATATATATATTATATATATATATCTATATATATACTACTACACATTTAGGGCATAGTTTTTCTCTTATACAATTTTCGTTAAAAGCAATTGCTTTAGTGGCATCAATAAGTTTCTTGCAGGTATCTTCATACCGACGAAGTTTTTTCCGAATTTTACCAATCCAACACGACGACGAAAAACGAGGAGAAATTGATTATTTACCATCGTGTACATTATGGGTCTGCATACAAGGAGGATTGCTGCACATTACGTGGGGTAGTAAACAGAAGCGTAACCCCAAAAGCCCCTTACCACAAAATAAGCCTCAGAATATTATAGTAAGCCCAACCTTGTAGCAGCCCTAATAATGAAGAACAGCACCTATCCGGGGGGACCGAAGGAGATGTGCACTAACGTAGTTTACAAATTCACATGTCCAGAGGACAATCTCACAACCAAAACTACATCGGGCACATTACAACGACCCTTCGGAGACATCTGCTGGCTCATAGAAATCAAGGGGCCATCCACCAACATTATATAGATGTTCACGACAGGAAGCCATCTCTACAAGAGCTTATAGAAGGCACCCAGGTCGTGCACAGAGAAGACAACTATGGTCGCCTCTTAATAATCGAAGCGGTAAGCATCGCTTTTCAGAAGCCGACCTTGAACGTCCAACAAGAATCGGACCATATACTCCCCAAGGTATATAGAATAAGGGAGACTCCCCTCCTGCAGCAGAAGGAATTCGCGAGCCAACAGGGACCAGACAAAACGCCCCAACCCACCGAGAGCATAGCGCCCTTCAGAAGACATGAGAGGAGTCAGAGGACCCAGCTAGAGCCAAGTAACGTGCTTGCTCAGGTCGCTGAGGCCCCGCCCAATTTGGGGACACACACACACGCGCGCTCTCCACATATATGTATAAACAGAAATTATCTGATTTGTACCTTTATGCATGCTATAAAATATTTTTTATTCCTGTATTTAGATTCCTATATTCATTTTTACTCCTGTATGTAATTTTGTAATTTTATATTTAAAACCAACATGTAACATATTAAATTTTAAACATACATTCAAGGAAACACTAGCACATGGCATTATATTTTGAATATTTATTTAACCACTGTTTAAACTTTCACGTTTATTGTCATAGTACATATGTCCTTATGTTCTTTGTATCCAAAACAACACTCTTAATGGTTAAGCTGTTAATCCCTAGACTAACCATAACCCATACCTCATGGTCATACTTCCCACACGATGAAATAAATAGGCCTAAAGGCCAGATTGTAAGTCAGTAGTCCGCTTGATAATCCCGTAAGGTGAAACAGCTGTCGCGACAAAATTTAATAAACGGAAGTCTGCGTATTTTCCACCAGAAATTGACGAACGAGAGTCGGAAAAAACTTCGTCGGTATGAAGATACCTGCAAGAAACTTATTGATGCCACTAAAGCAAATGCTTTTTAACGAATATATATATATATATATCTATATATATATATATATATATATATATATATACATATATATATAATATCTATACATATATATATATATATATATATATATATATATATATATATCTATATATATATATATATATATATATATATATATATATATGTAAACATTCATTACGCCAAAGCCTGATAATTGCTTTTATTCTAACATTACTTAGCTCATACTCACTTTGTTCCGTGTTACTTTCCACCCTTTTCCACAATTGTCTCATGGTGCAGCTGCGAGACTTTCCTCCTGTTACAACTTTCAAACCATTTCACTCTCGATTTTTTTTTTTTTTTTTTTTTTTTTTTGCTTTTTTTTTTTTTTTTTGCCAAACTTTTGTTTTCCTTACTTTATCTGCCATTAGAACCGTTAATCTTCACTCCGGATTCTCGTTGCCGTGTGTCTCATTCTTTAGATGACCCCATTACCGTTTATAGCTTTACAGTGATGCTTCTTCAGAAGGCAAGAGCTATTTCTGATAAGATGTCGAGAGCTAATTAAATCAGTCTTTTAGCTCTTCTTTTCGGTTAAGTATTTTAGTCCGCGAATAAGTTACGATGGTTTAATTTTTGGGGCGTGCTACTTTCAACGCACAAAACATTGATAGGTATACATGTATGTAACTATATATATATATATATATATATATATATATCATATATATATATATATATATATATATTATATATATATATCTATATATATATATATATATATATATATAAATCCATTCCAGTGTAGCCTATCACGGTACACTACCATTTAGAGTTGCCTCTGAGGTACTCTCCATTTTAAAAGCGTAGCCTATTATTTTTTGTTTGCCTGATGATGACAAATAAAAGATACATTTGATTGTAAAAACTGAAAAAACAAGAACCAGTTCTCTTTGATTTTAATCTAAACATGCGCTAATAGCGGGTATAAATTTCCAAAATTTAAGCAACTGAACTAATGACTATTGTCAAGTTATGTAGAAAATGATTGCTCTTAGAAAGGAAATTTCTTTTCACCAACAAGGTCTCGTTTAATGTCTTTATGGGGGGAGAGGATGCACTAGACCGTGATAATAAAAACTTGAGGAGTTTCCCATTAGGACGTGTCAGAAATTGACAAATCATGGCCATCTTGCCTCCCATTAGTCACGCAATTTTTTACAAGAAGTGTATACATCTATCTTGTCCAACTACACTGACTCATTTCGAAAAAAAAAAAAAGGATATGATAACTTCCGGGATAATGATGCCAGGATTTCCAAAAAATTCATAAACTATCATGCTTAAATTCCATGAACTAACTTTTATATATGAAATACAACCAGAATATATATATATATATATATATATATATATATATATATATATATTATATATATATATATATATATATATATATATATATATTCAATATATTTTAGTATTGATAATACCAGACCTCGGCATTCAAAATACCACAATAACACAATGCATATATTACTTAACAGTCTCACAGATTATGGAAGACGAATTATCAGAAATATAGAGAAAATTCTTTATGAGGTGAATTCAGTTAACTCTGCCATACTTTTTAATAAGACATGTATCCGAGAAGGTCTGCTTCCTGCTTTGAATAAGCATATAAACGTAGTGAATCAAAGGTTTTTCCCTACAGCGAACTATCAAATATAACATAATAAAAAACTGATTAAACCTATGGGGAAGCGACCCTCTAGCTTTTACCTACCCATTTGCCATAGGAACTGATTACCGTAAAATCTAAACACCCAACTATAGTGCTCTATAAAAATTATTCTTTTTCAGGGAATGTATTACAGAAGCCCATTCATCCGAGGTTTATATATCTAGAAGTGAAAAATTGCGCCCTCGACTTTCTAACATCTTTGGTAGCACTTTTCTCCGGTTGATATATATACCTAGTTAGCACAATTACGCTTCATTACACTATACGTCGTTCAGTATTTTGTTAATTGGTTTTACACCCTCTTTGTTATTGGTAATTCCCCCTCGTTTGGTGATGCATTAATTTCAGCTTTGTGCATCCATGTAGGTATTAGTGTTCCTCTCTCTCTCTCTCTCTCTCTCTCTCTCTCTCTCTCTCTCTCTCTCTCTCTCTCTCTCTTGGTTGCATGTTTATGGTGACTTATTTACCC
>NC_061093.1:52598148-52599226 GCF_015104395.2 Macrobrachium nipponense | reverse complement strand
GGGTAAATAAGTCACCATAAACATGAACCAAGAGAGAGAGAGAGTGAGAGAGAGAGAGAGAGAGAGAGGGAAAAACTAATACCACATGGATGCACAAACCTGAAATTAATGCATTACCAAACGAGGGGGAATTACCAATAATAAAGAGAGTGTAAAACCAATGAACAAAATACTGAACGAAGTATAGTGTAATGAAGTGTAATTGTGCTAACTGGGTATATATATATCGACCAGAGAAAAGTTCTACCAAAGAAAGTCGAGGGCGCAATTTTTCGCTTTCTAGATATATAAACCTCGGATGAATGGGCTTCTGTAATACATTCCCTGAAAAAACAATAATTTTTATAGAGCACTATAGTTGGGTGTTTAGATTTTACGGTAATCAGTTCCTATGGCAAATGGGTAGGTAAAAGCTAGAGGGTCGCTACCCCCATAAGGTTTAATCAGTTTTTTTTGTTATTATATTTGATAGTTTGCTGTAGGGAAAAATCTTAGATCCACCACGTTATATGTTTATTCAAAGCAGGAAGCAGACCTTCTCGGATACATGTCTTATTAAAAAGTATGGCAGAGTTAACTGAATTCACCTTATAAAGAATTTTCTCTATTTTTCTGATAATTCGTCTTTCATAATCTGCGAGACTGTTAAGTAATATACTCATTGTGTTATTGTGGTATTTTGAATGCCGAGGTCTGGTATTATCAATACTAAAATATATTGAATATATATATATATTATATATATATATATATATATATATATATATATATATATATATATATATTATTCTGGTTGTATTTTCATATATAAAAGTTATGTTCATGGAATTTAAGCAATGATAGTTTATGAATTTTTGGAAATCCTGCATCATTATCCCGGAAGTTATCATATCCTTTTTTCGAAATGAGTTCAGTGTAGTTGGACAAGATAGATGTATACGCTTCTTGCAAAAATTGCGTGACTAATGGGAGGCAAGATGGCCATGATTTGTCAATTTCTGACACGTCCTAATGGGAAACTCCTCAAGTTTTTATTATCACGGTCTAGTGGCATCCTCTCCCCCCATAAAACATTAAA
>NC_061093.1:52575648-52593148 GCF_015104395.2 Macrobrachium nipponense | reverse complement strand
TCATTGGTAAATTTTCAGCAACTGATAACCATCTCTAAAGGAGAATTTCCTGTATAGATTCCATTTCCATGGAGAGAATATTATGGGCGAGTGTTCTTTCTCCAAACAAGTATATATATCAAGTCGAGTTAGTTTTGTTTGAAGGCTTCACACACAAGTTTTGTTCCTTTGTTAATATTTTTACAGTCTGCTATTCCCTACCTCCCTAGAGGGGGTAGAGCCATCAGTGCAACACACGTGGTGTACTGTAGTTATTACTTAATTGTCTTTGCCGAGACCCTTCGGCTCCTAGCTGCAACCCTTTTCATTCCTTTTACTATCACTCTCTTCTTATTCACTTTCCACTCTTTAACAGTAGTTTCAAAATGGAACTGCGATGTTTTGTTCACGTTACACCTTTCAACCCTTCTTTGTTCTTAATTTCCTTTTCAGCCTCTGACCTAAATGCTAATTTTGATCTATTTTACAATTCTCCCAAGTCCTAACTTTGGGTCAAAATGAGCAAATGTTGTTGAGGAATATGGGCTAGGATTTCATCAATATTTTATTGCCGAGAGTAACAGTTTAATCTCCACTGAGAACTTAATATATGGCTAATGGAATAAAACAGATTTTGACGTCTACATCAGAATACTTTCACCTTCGTTGGTTCCTAAACATTTCATCGCTCACGACGTTCCAGTATGAGCAGCGAACTCAACACAGGATACCTCATCAATATAAACCATGAAAGGAGAGCAGTGGCAGAATTAGGTCTGTCAATTAGAAGAAACATCGTTGTACCGCCTTTTAGTTTCAATTAATATCAAGACTAAAATTCCTGCATTTTTTTTAAAAGATTAGTTTGTAACTAGTACCTTGCGAGAACTCTAGTTACTATGCTGGCATAAGCCATTCACTTTTTCTTCAGCGTTCATATCATACAAAAACAACCCATTTGGTCTAAAAGCTAGTTGAACACTTCTTCCTTCCCGCGAACACAGTGGAGACATTTTCTTTACTTCGCTCTCGTTTTTATCTACAGCTTTCTCATCCTTTTGTTTTTCGTTTTAGGTTTGAGGCTTTTACGAAGAGGTTTAGCTGCAGAAAGGCATATTTGCTGTCACATGAACAACTGCTGAAGCGAAAGTAGGTAGTTTTTAACATACGAAAACTATCAAAACATACGCAAAAGCTCTTAAAATTTGCTGTATTTCTGTTGTATGGGAATATAAATCATTGCTCTTTCTGGCGACGTGCATTGTGAATTCTTAGCTTAATTTAAACAAGGTATGCACGGAAGAAAATTCCACTATTGTCACAACTCATTGCCATGTATAATTGTTTTTACAGTTTCCTTCCAAAATAAAATTGTCAGCATTATACCATAAACGTTAAGGCCATTTAATAACTAAAGCATATAAAAAATTTAGAAGGTTCTTCTTTTGTAAAAAAAAAAAAAAAAAAAAAAAAAAAATTACACCAACTTGTTCCTTAAATAATGTTACAGTGATGCTACATACGGATTGACTGATTTTTTAAGATGAAAAAGTTCACTTATGTTAGTGTGTATAGCAAACTGTTAGTTATTTCAGTACCACTACTACCTGATTAAGGTAAACCGCGTACGTAATATTTTATATTTCTGAAGATCTTGCTTATAAAAAATGCAATATCTATTTTGAGAAGGGAAGAACACTATGTATTATATATTTATTGAAATACCTATTAACTAGTGTTGATATTCCTGAGTATTTGATGGAAAAATCATTTTGTTATTGTGGGAGAATAGAGGAACACTATATCGACACGTGTATTGTTTATTATTTATTGAAAGTTAATATAACTAATTAACACCCTCGAGTCATCGATGATGGACAACTTACAGAAAAAGTACAGCAGTGACGCCAAGCTACTTTCTCTCACCTCATCAGAGACTATTGTGGAGTAAACTCAACGAACAAATTCTTGAGTAACGGTGGAATGGCTTGAATTATCGTAAATTATGGTTCAAGTAAACCTGCAAAGTTAAGAAAATAGCGGCAGAAATGTGCTATTATTATAATATAAAAATACAGTTTTAATAACTAGACTGAAATCGGAGCCCTCACAACAAATTGTTTGTTCTTTTACAAACCAACTTCTCAGACAAGATCGGCTAAAAATTAAAAGTGATGGTAAAAGGAGGGAACCAGAGGTAACCTTTAGTGAGAGTGAACTGATAACAAAATAACCGTATAAAAGAAAAAGCTGTCAGAGTTACCCAGCAAAATTATAAAAGGTTAATTTGCCAAGGCTGCAGAGACAATGCATAACAATCTGATATTAGTTTCTTGGGCAGTGATTTGTTTAGTTAACATTTTAACTGAAATAATGGCTGTCAACTTTCATTATTGTTAATAGGTTTTCAGATTACATTAAAGTCATACCTAAGCATTAGGTCTGACTAATGTATTAAAAGTGAAAACATGTACTGTCCGTTGCATCATTAGCATAAATACCACTTATCAAATGTAAAATCTTTAAATTGACATTTGGGATACGTTAATTTTAACTATAAACAAATGGAAGTTTTAATCTGCATAGGTGCTTAAAAAAAAAAAAAAAAAAAACTATACGTTACATCATCATGTTTACAGCAAAGCATTATTATAAAGTTATATTTTTACCCCCTGATAAAACTATTTTCAACATACAAAGATACATTAACATTATAAACTACGTTAAATTAAATCCAAAGTAGAAACAAAGAAAAAATAAATTATTTTGGGCAATTAACTTTAACCACCCCACATATTTTAGAAACTTCAAACATATGAACTACCTTGTTATCAAATTTTTCAAACTTTTGGAAAATTAATACTTCTGTTGAAGTATTTTAATGAAAAACTGAAAGGATTCTGCAGTAAATGTTAAACAGCCTGAATCAAAAGTCATGTTACTTTAAAAACATGAAGTTGGAGATCTTGGCTAAAGTACCTTAACTCCTAAACAATGGACTGCTGCACTTTCCACCTGAAATACCTTCCCATGCACCCACCCATAGGTCCTAAGACCTATGGAATTGGGAGTGGAAGGGGCCTCCACCTCTGCAGGGTCACCGCCCCTGTACGGGTGAAGGAAAAAAAAAAAAAGTTAGTTTGGTTGGTTTGTTGATAAACAACTGCTTTATACGACGAATCTGAGAAGGGAAGAAGTCCAGTTTTTTTTTGTAGTTTGAGAAAAGTTATTCTGGCTTGAAAATTTTGATTTCCGTTAATTCCCACAAAGTTCTCTGCTTCGTGAAGTAGTTTGGAGGTCAGGAAAATCTGGAAGTGGTCATAAGTTAAATTAAAAATATATCGGGGATTCTTCAAGAAATTAAAATTATTACCAGTCATATCGATCAAAGATTCAAGGTAGATATGAAGCTTCACATAAAGGAAGGCTTATTAAAGTCCATGAAGATTTTAACAGGCTCATTTTCATTTACAAGTACGAATGCATTGAATACTAACCTTCATTGGGGTGGGGGGGCCACCAGATCATCTGATCCTGAAAGATATAGGAATTTATTGTGCAAATAAAAGGACCGAGACTTACGAGAGCTTTTATGACTTAGAAGTAAATATTAAACTAACAAAGAGTAATACTATATATGTTGGCTAAAGCTTTACAGGATGTTACGAACTACAACGAAAAGGTCACCAGAGATGTTTTCTCTCTTGTGCACTGATAAATTACTAATAGTCACACCTAATAATCTGTTCAGGAAAACGTTAAGGGAAAAATATTTAATTTAAGATACCGCTAACACAGTCCAATCAATCTAACAGTCTAGTTAATCTAACACAGTCTAATCAATCTAGAATTATAAGTTAAAATTAAACAGCTTAGGAGAGAAAAATAAAATAAAACCAATCCTATTAAAACAGGCCATTACATTGGGTTATCAGGCACAAGACATTTTTACAATTAAAGGAAAATAAACTAGAACCAATCCTGTTTTAAAACTGGCCATTACAATAGGTAATCAGGCACACGTCTTTTTACAATTAAAGGAAAATAGACAAGTAAGATAAGAGGCGAAATTCTTAAAAGGTTGATAAAACTACAAACTTATATGACAGTTGAGAAAATTAGCCTTTGCAGAGCGTGCTCAGAGTTAAAGGCTTCACTGGATCGTCCTACGGACTACCAGACTCCAACCGAAGTTCCCCCGTATGTACTAGGTCGTTTATGAACGTAATAACTCGACGACACTTAATCGAATCCGAAGCGAAAACTGTGCAGCCACAGTATTGACTTGCCCAGAAACGGGTCCCACTATTGTGGACGTTACTAGCAAAGGACCATGGAGTTACCTACCCTTAAACTTGGACGATTTAAGCGAAAGAGAACGACTTTCATTTTTTTCTTCGTTTTAGGGGAAACTTGAAAAGATTTCTGTTGATCCCGTAACACAATCTGTTTGCTTCGGTGTTTTATGACTTTTCGGTTCTTCGCTGAGATTGGCTTCTGTTTATCACACCAGAGGACTTTTATTAATAATAATTCATAGAAAAAACCATGAATATCCTTCTGTGTATCAAGAGTATTACTACGCCATAAAATAGTTCAAATGTTTATTTAAGTCTTACTTTTAAAAAAAGGCAATAAACGAAAGGTAGGTTTATATCAGCTCCTCCTAGCCAATTAAATCATAATATATATACACTTTACACATAGAGGCATGCAAACATACACACACTCAAACACACACGCACACACACAGAACAAGAACTACAACATTCACACTCACACAAAAATACACACACAGTGCTATATATAATATATATATTTTATATATATATATATATATATATATATATATATATATATATATATATAAGACTTCACATTACCGTGATTTCATATCATATAATCGGACTACAATATGTCCCTTAATATCTAATTGCTCTACCTCGGAATTAAATTATCACCTAATAAAATTCCCCTTCGGTTAAGCATATATGAAAATATATTAATTCCGGGGTAGAGTGAATTAGAATATTAAAGGACCAGTTTGTAGCTCGTTTTATATATATACAATATATATATATATATATATATATATATATATATATATATATATATATATATAATATAGAGGTGACAAGAACGTACAGACACGTCGCCATACTTCATGTTACCAGCGGGAAGGTGAGGAGTAGTGCGTCATCATGCAATAGTGTTGATTCCGGGATAGACGGATATAACCCGATATCACTGATTTTCGCAGTAATGGAACGTCTTCGAGATCATATTATATTTCCTTTCCATCAGCGGAGAGGATATTGCAGCGTCAGGCACAAATCCTCTTTCGCTAATTTTTATCCCTCAAAAAAATTGCTGAGTCTGGGGTATAATTGGTGACCGACTGCCTTTAGGGAGAACTTCGCGAGTGCAGATCAGGGAAATACAATCCGCTTTCGCGGTGGATTCCTGGAAGCATTTCGTAATACTTTGCTCATCTGCTTCTGTGATGATTCTTTTTTATTCTTTCTTCCTTGTGTATTGATAATTCTAACTAGATAAATTTTTAAAACTCATATTGCACTATGAATAGATGTTTATTTCCTTTCCTCTTTCTGAATGCTATTTTTAAACATAACAATAGTTTCAGCCTATAGTATAAAAAGCCTCGTTATTTATAAAGAAAAACTTAATACTATGTTATTCGTCAATATTGCAAGCACCGAAGAGTAATGTTCGATTATGAAATAAACAAGAATATACAGATTATTCTTCAAATTCACTCTTATTGTATGTTCAAACAATGGCTGCAATTACTTTATTTCATTTTCGAAACATTTATCCTTACCCAAATCTAATACACCTTAATACTGTTAGCATCAAAACTATTTAATCACCTCGGTTTACAACTAAATATCTAAACAAAATATGCACCTATAAAAGTTCCTTTATCGGACTCAGATTTAGCATTTACTTTTATAATAAACAGAACCTGGTCAACAAAAGACGAGGAGTTCGTCATACCAGAAATATACAAGGCATAAAAATACCATAAGAGCAAATATCGCAGGCAAAAGGAACACAGAGCGAAATAACGCCATCATCATGATATTCTGGCTCCGTGATCCTAACACTATAAACCTCAGGAAGGCTTATCGTCCTGAAATGGAATGACAGCGAATTTTTTTATTATCTTACTCCTC
Organism: Macrobrachium nipponense; assembly: GCF_015104395.2. Classification (NCBI taxonomy): domain Eukaryota; kingdom Metazoa; phylum Arthropoda; class Malacostraca; order Decapoda; family Palaemonidae; genus Macrobrachium; species Macrobrachium nipponense. The sequence goes on along the minus strand of NC_061093.1, from coordinate 52,586,972 downwards.
TTGCCTTGCTCTCTTTTCAAAGTCTATTTCGTTTATAACGAGGAAAGTGCAATCACTACCCTAGATGGATGTGATTATTTATGAAATGTCGCTATAAAATAACATTTCCAATTTTCATTGATTAAACTTTTCCAGTCTTCAGGCATTCCTTGTTGTGACCATCACATGGTTACATCAGGATCGGTTTCGATATGGTCATTGATATACTGTTTCTTACGCAATCAAACGCTATAATTTCCTCTAAAATATGACCAATACTTTCTAAATTTGATACAAATTGCACGCAATAAAATTTACCTTTATCTCTTACCTCGTATTGTTTATTATTGCAGGTGTTTATCAATAAAAGAAAATATGTCCTGATTCTATATCATCTTCGAATTTGTTATATTTAATTTTGGCATTCGAAGAGAGAAAATGATTTCTCAAACATTCAGTAATACTAAACTTTTTATAATGATAGCCGAAAAGCTTCTGATCCGTGAAATTAGTGATTTTCGAAAAAAAAAAATGAATACATACACAATTTTAATCTTACTGGTATCAGTTAATAAAGGTGACTTGATCTACGTTAAATGATCCACAAGATATGAAGAACATTGTACCAAAATATCTATACACTCATTTAACTAAAGTACGGAAATATATCTGCTTCCAGCTGAAAATAACTGAAACTTATTGATGTTTTAGTAAAAATTGGAATTTTTCTATTTTTCTCACTAAAAAGTTAAAATAATAATGGTAAGATATGAATGTACTTTCCATTCGAGACAGCCCAAGACAGTTATAAACGTTACATCTGTGCGTACAGCATTAGAAAATAGTGTAATACTTATATTTTTCTAAAATAACTTGCTTGAAGAATTGTGCTATTTGTCTACCACAATTATATTCATTGAATAACGCGGAAGCCTCGTTAGAAGTACCGAAATATATATATATATATATATATATATATATATATATATATTATATATATATATATATAATATATATATATATATATATATATATATATATATATATATATATATATATATACATATATATATATACACACACACACATACACACACACACACACACACACATATATATATATACATATATATATATATATATATATATATATATATATATATATATATATATATATATATATATATATATATATATATATATATATTAGATAATCATAACGAAGCAATATCCATGATTCTCTGATCATCTCACCAGATAATGTGCGACGCAGCTGGCAGAAGCCAAAACTATTCAAATCATGATCAATGATGCAATCATTCATGAACTCAGGCTGACTACTCGAGCTCTAATCACTGATACCGACAGCACAGATTAATATGGACTGCAAAGATTAATGGATGCCAGGAGATTTGATTAACAATGGACTGTATACACTTCCAGCCACAGAAACATTATTCTACGACAACGCACCAGTTTGCAATGCTTTATGAAGTAAAGACGCGATGCTTCTTTATTTCTCCAAGCATGGAAATCTTGTATTTGTGCATTTGGGTCTAGTCTAAGTATTTAAAATGATCCAATATGGAGTAAGCCTGTTTGAGTCTTAGTTCTCTGACATGAATCTTAATTCTTTGTTCAACGTAGCACCATTTTTCATTCTATATTATATCATTATTTGATATTTACCGAACAAAATCTAGAACGACATAACATTTTTCAAATTATATATACTAATCTTTCCACTTTAGAAGCACCGGATGAAATGGAAATATTTTAGCATGTATGATAATTTTCCGGTAATTATAATATATTAGAATTAACATCATTACCATTCCATCCAGTTTTCTTATTAGGGATTACAATATTCAAAATTATATTTACTTAAGTCTTCATCATCCATAACGAAGTCATATTCCCATCCACAGTTTATCTTTTAAGCATTCGTCTAGTAAAAAGAAAATAGCGTTCTGTTAATGAATTGGAAATGTCATTATCTGGTACAGCAAACATTGGGTAAAAGAGATCACTTATCTCTGGTAATTACTTTATTAGCCATTCTTACGAGAGCATTGAAGAAACATTTATACTTTGGTATGCACGTAACTCAAAGATTCCTAGAGTTTTGTGATTCGAATGACTATAGATTATAGTAATTCAAATTAATAATAAATTAATTTCAGCTTATGATACTTATGTATATCCTAGTGTATATATATATATATGATATAGTATATATATATATATATATATATATATATATATATATATATATATATATGTGTGTGTGTGTGTGTGTGTGTGTGTGTGTGTGTGTGTGTGTGTGTGTGTGTGTAAACTGAATGCAAAGGATGACATTTTCCAAAGATATTTCCTGGGAAACAGTGAAAGACGTTCCTTGAAACCAATGAGAGAGAGAGAGAGAGAGATTTGAATTTAATTCTTTGAGTTAATGGATATCGTAACATCAGTGGTCATTGATGTATTTACTATAACTTATTTAAGTAAGTCAAATGTCAACCTTGTGGACCCTAGAGAATATATCTAAATAAAATTAAAATGAAATTAAATATTCCTCAGTGATAAACGGAAATGTGAAGGCATAGTGAGCGTTTATCAATGAAGTATATTATCACTAATATGACATACTAACATAGAAACGCTGACAAATGGAACGTAAATAACAGAATTATTTTAAAGAAAACACTTATTTGTTCCAAAGCTATCCTATTTAAAGTAGTAAAAAATACCGCATGATTCATCTTCAATGAATTGCTGGTATAAAACTGAGCCTTTCACCTCAATTTAAAATCTGAAGACTTTCATCGTCTCTTTTCAAATCAGGCATTTCACTCCAAAACAAAAGGTTCGTTCGGATGGCTATTTAAACTTCTGGAAACACGTAATTAAATCTTAATTTCCAAGTTGCTCCAACAACGATAGCTTTTGTCTTACTTCGTTCCTTTGTCTTCATTTCACGAATAAAGAAAAACAGAGGCGTAAAAATAGATATGTGTTTTCAAGATGAATTTCTATAAAAGATGCCATTTACTGCTTATTGCCAGATTTTGGAGATTTTGGAAATCAGCGAGTAAATGGTACTCTTGGGATGTGGCACTTGGTGACTAAATAGCATTCTTGAGATTTGGTAAATTAGTGACTAAAAGGCACTTTTCAGATCTGTCAATTAGTGATAAAATGGCATTTTTGAGAACTGGAAAATTATTGATTAAGAGACACTTTTAATGTTTGGCGTTTAGTGACTGAATGACACTTTCTATATTTAGCATTTAGTGTCTAAGTGGGATTTTTGTGATTTGGTAAATTAGACTAAATCGCACTCTGATAGTTGAAAGTTCGCATTCATTATATTTTCGTTGTTTTCCAACTAGGCAGCAGTTCGAATCCCACAACTGAAGAAGTACTTTTATCAAGTCAAATTTCCCCTTGGGGGCAGGTTATTCCCCAGATATAGGGAATTGGATATTCAATTAAATTTCATTCATAATTGTGCGTATACAAAATGTCCCGGTATATATATTATATATATATATATATATATATCTATATATATATATAATATATAGGTATATATATTATATATATGTATATATATATAAATATCATATATATATATATATATATATATATATATATATTTGCTAGGGAAAAGCTGGAATGAATCTGTGGTTAGTGATAGATATCTTTAGAAAGTATGATAAATAGGCGTATTTAACTTTTTCCAATTCGACAATTTAGTTATTGCATTGGAGAATATTTATTCTTCTGCACGGAATACCATTGATAAATGGTTTGCTCGTATGATATAGACAGAAAATAATTTTATCAGAGAACCAAGAAGTCCTTAAATGAAGACTCAACATATTTTGTTAAAGTTTCCCCTTAAACAAAACACAAAGACGTCATTTTCTCTCATAAACTTCCACGTCTAAACTCTAAAGAAAGGCGATTTAATGGTCCTTGATGGTGACGTCAACAACAACTGGTGTCTCTGTGAGCGGATGATGGATCCCTTTCTCTTAACTATTCAGTGGTCGCTTCGGGAACAACGCATGTTGTACTGTTCTTTGTTCTTTAATACTGGTCCTGTGTATTTCGTGGAAACCATTCCATACCAATTGAGTTTACGATTAGAGGTCGGTGGTTTGAAGTGTGGTTAACGTGAAGTCGTGGCCACTCTTCCAGACTCGGATGAGGGTAAGTTTCTTTACGACGTTCTTTAATGTTTTCTTATATTTTTTTAACAATTTTATTACTTTAATAGTTACTTCCCCTAATCGTAATAATCCCTGGTTCTGGTCACTTAATGTAATGGCTTTTTGTAAATGGCAAATTTTTATGTCTTGAAATAAGGATTTTCAGTTGGGCTTATATAATTTTTTTAAGATGTGTATCTATAAGCTTGCATAGATACACCTGGTTATAGTTATAATTTATTATAGGAAACTGTAAATTTAAAATTAAATACCGACGTTGAGTTATTCCTAGATTTTTACCATTAAGCAAGTCTAGATATGCATACTACTTTATTGAAAAGTTGAATATACTTCCATATTTTCGAGTTATCTGAACCACCTTAAGAAGCAAACGACGCTTGTGGAAGAAACTGAAATAAAAATCCTGTAGCCAGAATAACCTTCCGCTAACTTCAATAAGAGGGACTACTTCACTTCCCACGTGAGAATTAATATGAACTGTAAGTGTGATCAATATGAGCCGTTATCCAACCAAGCCAATATTTTTTTTTCACTTCCACCCCTACTGGGGCGGTGCTCCTGTAGGGGTGGAGGCTCCTCCAACGCCATGTTCCGTGAGTCTTTAAGGGTCCTTTACATTAACGTATTCGTCAGAGATTTTCCCGTATGGCGGGTCGTAGCGACCAATATCTTAAGTGTAAAGGGTGTTGACACCCTTTGCACATGGATATTGGCCGTTTAGACTCTCCATTGCTGGGTAATCTCAGGCAAGTACGTTAATGTTAGTCAAGTACAATTTAGGACGTACGGGAGGTTTAAATATCAATTTATTTTCAGGTGGTTAATGCATATGTTTACCCATTTTTAGGTATAAGTTTACACATTTTTATAGTTTTACGAAATATATGTAGAAAAAAAAACGTGAATACTTGCATTCAGCACTAATGAATTATTTTTCTAGATTTCCCTTAGTTTTTATTGAAGTCCTTTTAATATAACTGTTAATTTTTCTGTTAAAGTTTGGTAACATGACTTTACAGCGCTCAGTTTAACCGTATTTGATCTCAAACTTTTAACATAACTGTTACTTTTGTACATAATTTTTAGTCATAATAACGGACAATAGTTATGTAAGTTTTTAAGTATGTTGCGAGATTTAGTTAATTTTACATAATGTATGTTTGTAATTAAGATCTTAATTACAAAAGTTCAGCATTAAATTAATTTTACTTTTGCATCGGTATTTTTCAGCTTAAAAAAGCGTTAAATTCTAAAAATGTTTAGATGCAAAAAATTTAATTTAGGTAAAACTTGTAACACAAGATTTTAATTTTTTTTTCGCCTGGCAAATTTTTACTTCTGAAATCTTGTATTTTTCTTTCTTCATTGATTTACCATTTGTTCTTAGTTCAAATTAACGTTACGGTAATAATGTGATGCTTAAAGCTTCAAGTAATAATTCGCAACAATAATATAATGAGCAGGCCTATGTAATACTTTTAAAATACAATAGACAGACCAATGTTTGCTACGGTTTTTATGCAGTCTGTAAATATAAACCGTTAATGTTAAATGTGACATTTTATTCCAGTTTTGTTCAAGTTAGCCAATAACTGAGTATAAAGTTGACAGATTATGCTATGCTTTGATTGAGCATCCCTGCCCAAATGACTTTTTGCAGTTTTGCTCTGCAGCTTTGGCAGAGCAAAAAATCTCTAGACGTCCTGACCTTGTATACTTTAGTCTCTTAAGTTATTCCCCCACAGGGGAGATTTATCTTCCATCTTTGGTCACTTGTAAGTTATTTCCCCCACAGGGGCCCCGTGGGGGAGTTCTGTCTTCCTTCTTTGGTCACTTGACTTTTAAGCACTTTATGGTACCTCTGGTTCTTTATTTTGAGCAATTATTTCTTTTCTGCTGTGGCCTGAGGCTCTATACAAGTGGCTGGTCTGCACAAGAGAAAATTGGATTCGTTGCTATTGCTTCAAATCGTCAAAGTGGATAAACCTTTATTTTACTAACTTTATAAGAATCATAATCATAGATTTCAATATTTGTCATAATTACAAGAAACATTTCTGCCGCAGATTTTTGTTTTGCAGATTGACTGAAATGGTTGTTTATGGAACTCTATGCTAGCTGTTTTGCCCCACGATAGTTAAATAGGTGAGAATGAAGCCTGTAGTTTCTGATACACTTAAACTTCTTGTCGTAAACTGTATTGCATTGATTGCTTGGACGGTCTAGGTTTAATAATGAATTAAATGATACACCTGTATTTGAATGTTTTTACCCTCACGAATAATAGCAAATGTAAACTATTTTATTCTTGCCATAAATTCCGTATTTATATTATAATCTTGACCTGGTAGAATAAGCTTTACAGCTATCTGTCCAACATGACCTGGTCAAATAAGCTTTACAGCTTTATATGTTCAGCATGCCCTGGTAGAATAAGCTTTACAGCTTTCTGTTCAGCATGACCGGGTAAAATGAGCTTTATATTTTTATCTATTCAGCGTGACATGGTAGAATAAGCTTGAAAATCTCGACGTTTGTATAAAACTGATTCTGATGTGATGCAAATTAACTCCGAAAATCAGAAGTCAAACAAAATGTAACATCGCTTGGTAATATTAAAAGAAAGTTATCAAGTTTTACTCTTTTAATTCCTACTCTTAATTCCTGTAACTGTCGTGGCTTTGATTTTTATGAAAAAAAAAAAACTTTGACAGGCTTATTAGTCTGAAATGACAGTTTTGTTTCACTAAACTCACACTTGAGTTATAGATTTTATATATGCCATTTATAGCCTATTGTTTAGATGGAAAAAAAAAAAATACTTATAAAAGTTTTTAAGATTCAAATAAAATTTAGGCATATGGAACATTAAGAATGATGAGCGACAGTAGGCCATCGAAAAATATACAAGGATAATGATTAAGATAGCGATGATGATGACTGTACGGCTATTTGCTCCTGCTTAGATCAGCAATTGCGATTTTCTCTTGGGAGGGAGGGTGGGGGATTTTATCAGAAAAAGAACATTATCCTGTGATAGAATTTCTCTGCCTGGAAGATAGACCTGGAGGAATTACTGGTTTAGGAAAATTCATATTCAAATAAAAAAGATTTGACGTATATTATATATAAATCAAATTACCTGTATCGGCATACTAAAGCACCCCCAATATATTTCAACTGAATCATTCGCCTTCCAAATTTACTTGCTCTACTAGATGTCAGGAAGCTTCTTGATAATTATTTTGAACCATATTATTGTTAAGCAAAGAAGATACTTGACCTGGAACTGTATTAACACGTCTATCCTGAAATTCTGAAAGTTCAGTACAATTCAATACATAATGGCATAATGTACGAAAGTTTGGCTCGTTACAGAATTTACATGAAAAATGATTACCATCACCAACATCATCCCATAAATACTTGTATCCTAAACTTAACCTCATTATGAATAAGTCAGTTTTAAAAAGAGCATTTCCAGACACATACAAATAATAGTTTCCTCATGCTATTACTGCAGCCTGCTAAAACCCTTTCCGCATTGTCAGTCACCCATGCAGGTCTCCGATGTCTCTTCCCTCTTCGTTTGACGAAAACTTACAAAACAAGAGGTTTTACTTGTTGCATCTTTGCTAAGTTGTCATCAACTTCATTTCAATATATGCCTATATAAGACGGCATCCAATAAAATATAAAAACTTAGTTTTATCTTATAAATTGAAGGCTTACATGGTATAAATTGAAGGCTTACATGGTATACCAAGTCAGCAATAGAAGGAGCTTTATAAGTCGATGCAAGCAAAGCACTCTGGGAATCTATAAAAAAATATACACATCTCGCTTTTTACCTGCGACAATTTTCAGTCCTTCGTGAATTGCATATAACTTGGCTGCTGTTGTAGATTTATTATCCTGCATTCGTTTAGAAATCGTCCATCAGTAGATGTATTGTCACCAAATTCTCGTATGCCAACTCCACATCCAGCCTTTGATCCATTAACAGACCCTTTACAATTATATATAAAAAAACATGACATCTTGGCAAATTACATAACAATGGCAAGAACGCCTGCTTTATCTCATTAGGAGGACTCAGACTCTTTCTAATCCAGTTTCGATTTTCAGAAAGACGTTCACAGGTTTGGGCACAAATTTCTATAGATTCTGTAATTTCAATTTTAAGATAAACTCTCTTTTTACTCTTTCCACGGGCTTTTTCCCTTTCTTCTGAATGGTCTGAATTCCACAATGAGGTCAGCTTTTTAAAGTAATATTTTACTAATAACTGTTATTCCAGTAGTTTATTTTATAAATGCCTTCACAAATTTATGAATATGAAGCTCTTACCTAGCAATGCTATTCAGACTGTACCTAGGATGCCGTTTTATGCCAGTGTTCCATTTTTAATCAATTCGAAATTCTATGCCAAAATGCAACAGATTATTAGAACTTACTGCCGGCTATAAAATGTCAGCTGATCCCAACAAACCCATTAACAATTGGATCTATTTTCAAATATAAAGACAAGTTAAACCCTTTTATGGCATCTAATTTCGTCTGTTTATATACTTGTCCTAGATGTGACCTAGGAAAATATATCGGAGCCTCAAGAATACTTCTTAAGGTCCGAATAGATTGCCATAGGTGGGTGAGTTTCCGTACTGGAGTCAAATTATCATATCCTGAATTTTCCAGCATCCGTGACCACACAAAGAAATGCAGAGTCAATATTTAATATAAAAACTTTAAGATCCTTTCAAAAACGTCTTCTCCGCAGCAGCTAGTGGCCTTCGAATCGCTCTTTATAAAGACGATTGTTCCGAAACTGAACAACCAAACTGCCTCCACCCCCTCTGTACCTGGCGTAAACAACAGAGATGCCTTCGTGTTTTGTTTTTGTTTTTTAGTCACTTGTCTTCCTTCCTCTACTGGAAATGGTACTTTAGTTTAGTTGGTGTTCTTTTAGTTTGCTTTATGTATTGTAATTGTATGTTTTTTAGATGAGTAATCATTTTAATTTTATTTTATTGTAATTTCCAGCTTGAAAATTGGGCTGGTCGCTGAAACTTTGCTTTGAATAAACGCCCATATGAAACAGATGTCTCAATTTAAAACTTTACCGCTATATATGTATGTATATATATATATATATATATATATATATATATATATATATATATATAAACATACACACACACACACACACACACATATATATATATATATATATATATATATATATATATATATATATATATAATATAGTATGTATGTATACACACAGACAGCACACACACATATATGTATTGTGTATGTGTTTATGTATGTATGTACTATGTCTGGTACAACCAGAACCTCAACGTAGAAAGATCACATTTTGGGGTTCGTGCAGCTGACAAGAGGCCGACAATTAAAAAGGGGAATACCTCATATAATTTTACAAGCAAAAGTAAATATTCCCCCACTCTCCCATCAGGTTGCATAAAACGTCGAAATTTTGTAACAATCTCCGGAACCGAGGTACTTTACTCATTTTTATTTGGTAGTCATTGAGCCTCGAGTGTTATTGGATCCCACTAGATCACGAAATTTGAAAGGAAATGTGAAGGTCGAATGACAGATAAAACGAGAAAGGGAGAATTCTCAGTGCGAAGGAGTGTAAAAGTATTAAAGACGCCGTTTTTCTGGCATTATTCATGGTCTCCGGTTGTGCTGTTCAGCAGAACCGGAACTATATTTCTAATGAAAACCAAAATTATTAAACTTATGATCTTCGGAATTTTATCCTATGTTGCAGCGCAAATATTGCTGGAACATGTAAAATTTAGAAAACACAAAATTAAGACTGAATTACTCTTAAACTGGAGCAGGAAAGATAACAAGTTTAGAGGAATTTCCGAGAAAGAATAAAAATAGTTTTCCTGCGTTCAGAATAGTAACTGTTTGTAATCTATATATATATACCCCCATGCATGCGTTCCATTTATAATAATCGCATAGGCAATCAACATGCATGGCTAAACTTATGTGCTATATCTTCAACCGACGCTCGTGCCTTCATGCCTCGGTGGCATGGTTGGTATGATGTTGGCGTGCCACCTCGGTGACCGCGAGTTCTATTCTCGAGCATTCCATTGAGGAGTGAGAGATGTGTATTTCTGGTGATAGAAGTTCACTCCCGACGTGGTTCGAAAGTTACGTAAAGCCGTTGGTCCCGTTATTGAATAACCACTGGTTCCATGCAACATAAAAACACAATACAAACAAACAAACATGCACGAGCAAACTTCTGTGCAATACCTTAAACGGACGCTCAGTCATTCAGACGGACAAACAGACAGCAAGAGAGAAAGGGATTTTCTTCTGTAAGTCTCAAATGAGAATCTTTGCAATTTTTTGCGGGCTGCTGAAAAACTTCAATTTCCTTAATGCGCCTTCAGTGAATCGAAATGTGTAGAAATTCGCAGGTTAAACGTTTTTTTTTTCTCCAGACTAAGACTTTGGGCATTAGTGATTTTTCCGAAAGCATTTGACCCTGAATAAAATGAGCGGAGAGTCAACAGTGGAAGAATTAGCGAGTTTAACTTGATGCTTTATTCAAATGGTTAGCCATAAGGAACTCGACTACAATCATGAGTTTTATCTGAATTCCCAGATATCTTAAGAGTCTCTTGTTGTGTTGGTGCTAGTTCAAACAAGTATTATTAAAAGATATTGCTGCATCAGCTGCTTTAACTTGTAAATAGTTTTCTCTATTTTTCTAATAATTGTTTCCTCTCTTCTATACAACTCACGAGTATTGTGTCGATATGATTCATCAGGAGGAGTCAGTTTCAGGGATATTGCTTAAAATTTATTTATCACAGTAAATGAAAATAATAAATCAAAATATATGTCGAATTATATTTTGATCTATTTATTTATTTTCGGTTATAAATCAATTTTTAAGCAATATCCCTGAAACTGACTCCTGATGAATCATATCGGCGCAATACTCGTCAGTTGTAATAGCAAAGGGAAAGCAATTATTATAAAAATAGAGAAGACTATTTACAAGTTAAATGCAGCTGATGCAGCAATATTTTTTAATATTATTATTATTAG
>NC_061093.1:52568148-52570648 GCF_015104395.2 Macrobrachium nipponense | reverse complement strand
TATCCTCATTGGTAAACGTCTCTGTCTGGCTGTGTGTCTGTCTGTCTCTTAAATCAACGCTTTCTCATGGTGAGCTGTTAGATGTTTATCCTGATTTCCAAACAGCAACCCTTCACCCCTTACAAAAATTCCAATTTTGATCACCAGGAAATGGGTCAGCAGGAGGAAGTGATCAACTGTAATGGGTTCCTTTGACAGCTATGATAAATTGCTCCTCCCGCTTCAGCCGAATCTAATTACACCGGACCCTAAATCAAAGCTGGTGACATTCTCTACCAAGAGGTTATTAGCAACAATGTCTCTCTCTCTCTCTCTCTCTCTCTCTCTCTCTCTCTCTCAGTATATTGCATCCATTACACATGTGTGTTTATTATTGTTTTATCCTTTCTATTCAAGCATTTTTCATATATTCGTGAATGTCCAAGACTGTTTGTTAACCTTTTAATAAGATTTTGATTGGTTCTTTGTTGTTTCTTCATATTACTTCACTAACAAACTTCACAATAACAAACGTCACAATATTACGTTGGAAAGAAAGTCAGGAGGAGTTGTTGTTTATCTAGAGGAAGTGTCATGAATATACTGTCCAAAATATCAAAGTCGTATTTGAGTATTCAAGAAAAAAACATCGGAAGCATGTCTGACATAATCAACAGTTATGAAGTGAGAAATAAATCGTAGAGAAAGTAAAAGGAGTAAATGTTAAAACCCACTGAGATAAATAGAAAAATGATACATGTAACCTAAAGACATTTCTGTTTTATTTTCAAATACGTCCTGAACTTAGATTCAGATGTGAAAATAATTTTCTTGCACATACGTTTTTTTTTTTAATCTGACTTACAATGTCTGAGTAAAAAAAAAAAAAAAAAAAAACGTTTTTCTTACCACCAGGTGCTTCTGGTTTCAAGGAATCTCTCGACCACACCAATTCCTTTCTTAGCAAAACATCTGAAATTGCGGTTCTTTTACCTCCAAAATTCTCGCATCCCGATGGAGAAACGGCATCTTCAATTTAAATGGGTTTCTTTCCTTACAAGTTCTTTGAAACGTTTACCTTTGTTGCAGTTTTCTCTGATTAGCATCAAAATTATAACTATCATATATGTAAGTACACTTAATATTAATATTGTTGTTAGTCCTCTCTCTCTCTCTCTCTCTCTCGTCGTCGTCTCTCTCGTCATTACCAGACCTTACAGACCTTACAGACCTTACATCTTGTTCGGGTTGCCCCAGGTCCCTCAGTTAGAGGCACCTCTAATGTCTACCAGAGAGTTGCTAGTACATCTTCCGGTATATTTCAACGCATTGAATAGACGCTGCATTATCGATGCTGGTGCGTAGTGGATTAATATTATCCTGTGTGCTTTCCTTATTTTTCCTGGTATAGTTTTGGGCACTATTAATCTACCTCTGCTTGCTCTTTCTGATATTTTTAGCTCCATGATATTTTCGGCTATTCCTTCTATCTGTTTCCATGCCTGAATTATCATGTAGCGTTCTCTTCTCCTTTCTAGACTATATAATTTTCAAGATTGTAGTCTTTCCCAGTAGTCAAGATCCTTAACTTCTATTCTAGCTGTGAAGGACCTTGTTACACTCTCTATTTGTGCAATATCCTTTTGATAGTGTGGGTACCATATCATATTGCAATATTCAAGTGGACAACGAAAATATATTTTATAAAGCATAATCATGTGTTCAGCTTTTCTTGTTTTGAAGTGCCGTAACAACATTCCCATTTTTTATCTACATTTCGCCAATAGAATTGCTATTTGATCATTGCATAACATGTTCCTATTCATCATCACACCAAGGTCTTTAACTGCATCCTTATTTGTGATTGTCTCATTATTAGGTCCCCTATATGCATATAGCTCTCCTTCTCTGTCTCCATAATTCATTGATTCAAATTTATCAGAGTTAAATACCATCCTATTTACCTCTGCTCAATCATATACTTTGTTAAAGTCTTTTTGTAGTGCGTTCCTATCTTCATCACAAGTAATTTCTTTACTTATTCTTGTGTCATTGGCGAAACTACTCACTACCGAGTCCTTAACATTACTGTCTATGTCTGCAATCATAATAACAAACAGTAATGCAGCTAACACCGTACCTTGTGGCACACCGGATATTACTTTAGCTTCATCCGATTTCTCATTGTTTCCAATAACTATCTGTTTTCTGTTGTGTAAAAACTCTTTTAACCATCTTCCTACTTTATCCACTATATTATGTTTTCTAATTTTCTTCGCTAATATATTATGGTCTACCTTGTCAAAACCTTTTGCAAAGTCTAGATAAACCACATCTGTTTCTTTTCCGCTTTTCATATTTTTGTATATGTTCTCACGGTGGACTAACAGTTGGGTTTGTATACTTTTTCTGGGTACGAAACCATGTTGTTGTATAATAATGGGTAATAATAAGGATTTTCCCATGTCTCTTTCCTGTTCTGGTATGTTGTTCTTTTCTTCATTTCCAGAAATTCTGACAT
>NC_061093.1:52551404-52558904 GCF_015104395.2 Macrobrachium nipponense | reverse complement strand
TATGAATTCAGGAAAATATGCAACAAAATTGATCCGTAAACTACACTATGTTTCACTTAGAAACCACTAAACTAAACATTGTAGCTCCATGGGGACAATTTTCGAAAGGAACAGTAAGCTTAACAACTAAATATAGTTAAGAGTAAAAGTATAAGTACAAATAAAATCCCGAGAGATCCAGTTGCAACTGTCGTAAGACTTCAGAAAAAACTGCCTTCCAAAACAAAGAAGCACGAGGAAGGTTCCGACGTTTTCTAGAAAAGCAAGGGAAAATCGGACGTTTCCTAATCAAGGGTTAGCTTAATTAGATTTGGTGACTATGCTATTAGCGAAATGCAATTAAGATTGAGACTTCTTATGACAAATATGACACAAAAAAAAAAAAAAACATACACCAAATTATCACTATAATGAGACTTTTATGAAATACATCTCCCTTAACTGTAATACTGAAAAACTTTTTTTTGTACAGATTATTTTCGCCTAAACCCCCAGACAGTTCATCACGGTAGGTTACATTACCTTCTTTTTTATTTCCTAGTTCTAACATTTTTTTTCACCTGCGCTCCTCATTCATTAAACACATATTTGATGTTACATGCAAATGTCGCTGTCTTGTTACGCTGCGAGTTCATTAGGTTTAGAGGCTCCCAATGACATATGTATTCAGGTGAAGTTAGGATATGCAAAAATATTAGTTTTTTTTTTTTTTTTTTTTTGCTATTACAATGCCTGTATATCTGGAAAAAGTACTCTGTTGAATATACAGTATATAATGATATGCATATATATATATATATATATATATATATATATATATATATATATATATATATATATATATATATATATATATATATATAGATATATAGATATTACTATCTATATATATATATATATATATATATATATATATAGTATATATATATATATATATATATATATATATATATATATATATACCCCCACACATACGCACACATACACACACACACATATGTATAGATCCAAGTGCAAGACTTTGAAGCAGTTATGATGTCTGGTAGCGGAAACGAGCCGGCGCCCGTGATCTCGTTGTGATCGTGGGATTTGGGACATCGTAACTTCTTCAGATTTCTTGCAATTGGATCTAATGCTTTAAAGAGATCAAGTGTATCCAAAACAGCGCGAAGGATTCGAGGAGTATATGGTAAAAAGTCACCAGTTTATTATAAGTATATATATATATATATATATATATATATATATATATATATATATATATATATATATACTATATATATATATATATATATATATATATATATATATATATATATATATATATATATGCATATATATATTGGAACCAACATGATGATCTTCTTAATATGAAGTGACTTCAGTTTCAGAAAAGATTTACAATTTGTGTCAATACTGAGGGTAACCGAGTCATTGCTGACAATAGTGCCCAACTGAAGTAGCGCCAGAATAAATTTATCATGCATAATATATATTTATAGACAGGTAATATTTTCAGTTTGTTCAAGTTAAAATTTCCTGTGTTTTCCCGGATATAATTATTTTTTGGCCAATAATTCTTCATTCTTCCTATACTAGCATCTAGAGATTACGAAATACTTTAAAGATAACTCAAACATAGAAATAATAAGGCCTGATAAAAGTAAAAACATTGGCCGAGAATGGGAACTGAGGGGAATTAATAAAAATAGAATAAAGTATGAAAACACATAACCATTTCTTTCTTCGATGTCATGTGTGATAAGGCTCAGAAGAAGAAGAAGAAGAAGAAAAAAGACGTGCTTCCCATCCTACGCCAAAACTCTCACTGACCATCAAGATCGCTCGAATTCTGGTAAAAGCCTTGGATGACATGAAACTTCGTGCGATTAAAGCTCCTATTAGCAGGATTTAGCCACTGGTCAGGTTGATCTCGCTCATCGAAGTCTTTCATTTGAATGGTAAATGCTTCATGCCAGCCGATACTAAATAGCAATTTCACTGGCCTTTCCTTTCCTCCGGTCCAGATTAAAGCGAGGTTCAGTTATTTGTCAAAGTCGAACGAACACTAATGTAAGAGTTTCACCTTCTATTTGAAGTTACGACTGTATTTTAAAAACAAAATTTTGAGTATTTCATGGCAACAAGCACATAATCAATACTGTTATGTGGGTGTGTGTGTGTGTGTTGTTGTGATGAGAGAGAGAGAGAGATAGAGAGAGAGAGAGAGGACCATTTATATAAGCTTTACTAGTGTAACATATGAACAGGACCTTCTACTTCTAGCGAAATGTAATTACGAAGGGGCCTGTCGCCTAGGTAAGAACCCCAGGGGAATTCTAATACCCTGTCCTTACTGAGTGTTCCCGTTATGGAGGTATGTCTGGAGAATTCCCAAAGCCAGAGACATAAATCTCTGGTTTACGGCTGATTCATGTTCCAGCGTGGGTTCCTGCGGAAGATTTCGAGAAAAGAGAACGAAAAAAGGGAGGGAACATTGATCGCATGAGAACAAGTCCTTCATAATTCACATCGAGCAAATGTTAAAGAAAACAGAAATGGAGGATTCATGTTAACAGCGTTGGTCTCCTGCTGAGGATTTCGAGAAAAGAGAACGCAAAAAAAGGTAGGGAGCACTGATCGCATGAACATGTCCTTCGTAAATGTTAAAATAATGAAGTGTTCCCATACAAAGATTATACCGCTGTGTTCAGTCTCAAAGGCAGTCGTAATGGAGAGCAGAAACACTGCATGATCAAGGTCAAATGCTATTTGCGAGGTAGAGGCTTATCGGCACCAAGGGCGACCATTATACAGCCATAATGGTCAGGAAATCTTCGGTGCAGGGGATTATCGGCTTCCTGATGTTTACATAAGTGGCAATTTATATATATGTATATACATATATATACATAAATATATATATATATATATATATATATATATATATATATATATATATATATATATATATATATATATATATATATATACATATATATAGTATGTATATATATATATATATATATATATATATATATATATATATATATATATATATATATATATATATAGATTGTGCATGTGTTTAATCAATTTGTCATCAGGACCGCAAAAATTCAATCTCCCCGTTGGAAGGAATTGAGGGACGTAAAAAAAAAATCATATCTAGCTGTATCGAGCAAGACGGCACATGTAATTATTTCGGTAAAAATTTTAAAATAAATTAAGCTGTAACGATTTAAGAAGTGAGGCATTTTTCCAGAGTGATCTCATTTTCAGTGACAGGGTAACGGGTCTTTTTCATATGACCAGAAAAAAAAAATCCCTTTTACTTTCTTCACTTGTCACGGCGTAATATGTTAGTCCCAAAAATCAGAAGACAAAGTCCTTTCATATCTAATGTTTTCTAGCTAGGCCTTCCTTCAAATGCTGAGAAAGAAATAGAGGTAGGAGTTTGGATAACAAAATGGATGCTAAAGTGTTAAACGAATACTGTTGAAGTAAAGATTTTAAAAAATGCTTAGTTGTGATATATAATAGTAGAGAAAAAATAAACGATGTCCGCATGAAGCATGGAAAAGGAAAACATAAAGGAAATAATAACATAAATTATGATAAGATAAATTGTGTCTTTTTACTATTCTCGTGTCATCTGTCTTTTCCATTTTATGGAGTAAGGTCCTTTAATAATAAATATTTTTCTTTAGATTTGATAAAAAGTACTTTCATTTCTTTCCCTCATTCGCTCACTAGATTTCTCTCTTACTAAACGTTGTGATATATGCACTGTAAGTCTTTAACTTCAATACTGGGGATTGTCATCCGTAACCTTAAACTGTGTTGCATAGGGGTTGTATTTTTTTATGGGGTTGTTATAGCGAACAGCAATAAATTTCAAATCACAACTCGCACAAGTATTGTACATTTCAAGAACCGGTCTTAAATGTTTCTGTTAGGAAATAAAAGGAACATTTGTCGCGTAAATAAAGAAAGTGGCTAAATACAAAGGAACATAGGTAAAAGAGGGTAACAGCATTTTCATGAACTGAAGAATGACACGAAGAGGCAAATTTAGGGATAAATTTTACGAAAAATTTAAATATGATTAGTAAAATACGAAACATACTTCCTGCAAAAGTAAGAAAGGCCATAGATGTTTCTAATATGTCATGAGGCAGCATCAGCATCAACAGCTTGACTTCAAATGTTCAGGTTAAAAGGGGGTAACTACGAGAATGAAAGAAACTTATTATAGTGAAGAGTAATCCATACGAATGATTAATTAATAAAAAAACCCATGTCATACAACTGATACAAAAACATGCTCGAAACTGTATTCGGAAGTATTGGGTATAATAATATCCATCAGCTCAGTGGTTTAATCTCTCTCTCTCTCTCTCTCTCTCTCTCTCTCTCTCTCTCTCTCTCTCTCTCTCTCTCTCTCTCTCTCTCTCTCTATATATATATATATATATATATATATATATATATATATATATATATATATATATATATATATATATATATATATATAAATGTGCATATATATATATATATGTGATATATATATATATATATATATATATATATATATATATATATATATATATTTATATATAAAAAGGAATGCCGATATTTTTTTAACAGAAGCGAAATTTTCTTATTTGCGTTCCTGTTTACTAACTGCCATGAAATTGCTCATTCCTGGTAAGAAAAAAAGAATAATTTCAGAGATTTTACTTCAGACTACAGTTAGGCTAAGGCCCCACCGAATCCGTCGCGGCGCGTCGCGTGCGTGCAACACGGCTATCCGTTTACAAGAGTCTCCGTCTTCTGCGAGTGTGGCCCAACCAGACAAACGAGTGACGGTTATAAGACGGACAATTCAAACTTCAACAGTACTTGCCGTTATGAAGGGAGCGCGCGAGGTTTTCCTCTGACTCGGTGTTGTCAACCAAATTAGAGGGGTTGAACAGTAGGAAAATCTGCACTTATGACATAAATTTAGAAGAGGAAAGAATGGAGAATATGCAAAACAATTTCATAAGTGACGATAGCGTCCAGACAAGTTTTTTAAATTTTAATATTGTCGGATAACGCCGAAAACCTTTGACTTAATTCTCGAGGGCATTATATCTCGACTATCAAAATTTGATTACCAATTACAGAAGATCCGTTATATCAACGTAAGAAACGCTTGTAGTAACTCTGAGGGAAGGATTACTGATTCGAAATTTGTAAAGTTGCACTTTATTCAATTAATACAAAAATTAAGATACGTAGAATGTGTGTGAACTGAACACTTTGATACAGGAACTTCTGAAACAAAGATATTTACATAAATGTATCCATTGGAATATAATAAAAAAAATACTTTAATCCTTTATCATAACCACAAATCATCACATTTGATTATAACTCAAAGTTGGGCAGGTGGTTCAAATGCAGGTTGTTGTAGGTCTACCACAATTTCTTCCTTCATGCGGACCCCAGCTCGGAGACGCACGTCCACGTGCGGCTTAAAAACAAAATGTTTTGTTCCTTGTGCGTCCGGTAACGCACTGACGCCACGCACGCTCATGCGCCGTGTGGGGCCACTCGTGTTTGAACTATGACAGTGATCGAAACGCACAAAACGCGTAGCCGTGTTGGACGCACGTGACGCGCCGCGACGGATTCGGTGGGGCCTTAGGCTAAGGCCCCACCGAATCCGTCGCGGCGCGTCGCGTGCGTGCAACACGGCTATCCGTCTACAAGCGTCTCGTCTTCTGCGAGTGTGGCCCAACCAGACACACGAGTGACGGTTATAAGACGGACAATTCACTTCAGCAGTAGTTGCCGTTATGAAGGGAGAGCGCGAGGTTTTCCTCTGACTCGGTGCTGTCAACCAAATTAGAGGCGTTGAACAGTAGGAAAATCTTGGACTTATGACATAACTTTAGATGAGGAAAGAGTGGAGAATGAGCAAAAACTTCATAAGTTACGATAGCGTCCAGACAAGTTTTTTTTTTAATAGTTGTCGGATGCCGCCGAAAACCTTTGACTTAATTCACTTGGGCATTATATCTCGAATATCAAAATTTGATACAAATTACAGAAGATAACGTATACGTAAGAAACTTGTAGTGTAGTAACTCTGAGGGAAGGATTATTGATTTCGAAATTAAAGTTGCACTTTATTTCATTTAATACAAAAATGAAGATACGTAGAATTGTGTGTGAACTGAACACTTTGATACAGGAACTTCTGAAACAAAGATATTTACATAAATGTATCCATTAGAATATAATAAAAAAAATACTTTAATCCATTATCATAACCACAAATCATCACATTTGATTATAACTCAAAGTTGGGCAGGTGGTTCAAATGCAGGTTGTTGTAGGTCTACCACAATTTCTTCCTTCATGCGGAAGACGCACGTCCACGTGCGGCTAAAAACAAAATGTTTTGTTCCTTGTGCGTCTAGTCCGGTAACGCACCTGACGCCACGCACGCTCATGCGTCCGTGTGGGGCCACTCGTGTTTCTGAACTATAACAGTTGATCGAAACGCACAAAACGCGTAGCCGTGTTAGACGCACGCGACGCGCCGCGGACGGATTCGGTGGGGCCTTAGCCTTAGCCTTAGGCTAACTTCACTCACACAACGGATAATCAGAGATGAAGGCTTGTATATCATGTCACAGGGAACTTTCCAAAAGACATAAAAATATAGAGTGTATAAGACACTTGGGAGAAGAAAATGTGGTCAGTGACGCAGAGATAAGATTGGTTCAACTGCTCAAATTCGGGGTATTTTCCATACGAGCAAGAATTGTACCCAGCTGAACGATACGTCTCCTCTCGTCACTTTTTTTATAGGCAAAGCCATCCTTGTTAATATAACAATCACTATTCGTGTGTTATTTTTCTGTATCTTGTTGTTTCAGTTACCTGTAATAAACGTTGATAGAGCATGTGCAAGAAATATGAGTCAACTGTTCATTGATTTCTCATTCATTAAAAAATAACATCAGTTCAGGCTACCGTGCATGACTGACTGTTCTTCAAGTTCGTGTATAAAACATATTACAAGAAAAATTTACGTATAACTTTATATATAGTAATAATATTTCTGAGTGATGTATAGCTTTTGTTTCAATAGTCACCCTTTAGAGCCAGAAATTTTTTCCTTGAAGTAACGCGTATCACCAGATCGATTTACAGACTAACAATAGTCGTTTGCCTGGGAATCCAAATACGAAAAACTCCCACCTTCAGCAAACTTGGGAAAGCACTAACGAAAGCGCTAAGGAAACGCTAACGAAGTTGCCAAACCGTACTTTTCAAATGCAAATAGAAGAGCGATCCGAGCATTCGCCTCTCCAGTTTGAATACTGAGTTTCGGCGGAAAGATTGCGCACCTGTGGAATAACTCTTCAAAAGTCAACCCAGTAAGAATATAAAAAATTGTAAGAAGCGATCGCCTTGCTTTCCAATGCATGTAAGGGAGTT
>NC_061093.1:52543904-52546404 GCF_015104395.2 Macrobrachium nipponense | reverse complement strand
CCCCTTTTAGGATGGTCTGAAAATAGATCTGAAAAGTTTTGAATTAGCACTTTAAAATCATGCTGCTGTTCATCAGATAAATGAATACATAACTTCCTAATTTTTGTCATCACACTCAAATAATCTGTATTTTTAATCTAAGTTCAATTTCTTCTTCAAACCGTCTTTTTCTCATCCTCTTTTGCAATTGACAACACTCCACTGGATTCGTTATACTTCTTTAATTTGTAAATATGGAAAGTTTTAACTTTCCTCCGTCCTGTAGGAAATGAATTCGATAATTAACATCACTTACTTTTTCCTTCACCGTGCAAGGTCTATATACTTTCTGGTTAAAAACCTTACCAGCTGTAGGGAGATACACTAGAACCTTTATCTCCTATGTCGATTCACGTTTTGCAGCCTTTTTGTCGTAATTTCTTTTCATCTCTTCTTGTAACTACTTTAAGAATCTCATGTGCTACTTTCCATATTTTCTTTATTTTTTCCTTCATTTCTTGTAACGTGCTAGAATCCTTCTCATCTGAAATCAACTGATTCTTTATCACCTCCATGGGTGACCTTACCTGATGGACATATATAACTGAAAAGGAGAATAACCCAACGATGACTGTACGCTATCACGAACGGCAAATAGCAACATTGGTATGTAGACATCCCATTCCTTTTCATTTTCACAACAGTACGTGCGAAGCATGGTTTGAAGGTTCGATGAAATCGTTCGACCACTCCTTGGCTGGCTCTGTGGGTGATAAGGAGACGATAAGCAATGCTTAATATTCTGACAGGCTAAAAATGAGGTAAACTTTCTAGACGTAAAGTTGGTTCCTTGGTCGGTTTGAACTTCTTTTGGCAAAACCTACCAGCGAGAAGAACTTGTTAAGCGCTTCAATATCTTATCAGCACTCACAGTCTTAAAGGAATAGCTTCTGGAAATCTGGTAGCACTACACATAATTGTCCAGCAAATACTCGTTTTACCTTGCTAGACCTAGGCAGAGGTCCTACACAATCCCAAATAAAAACCAGTTCTCAAAGGGTTCTCCTGGAACTTCAATGGGTTGCAATGGCATCACCTTAGGGTCATGTTGAGCTTACCTACTTTTGACATAAATCACAATTTTTACAATATCACTACAATCTTCGCAATCTTAGGCAAAAAAAAAAAAATACCTTAATAATTTCTCATAGGTTTTGGGGGTTTTTTTTATAACCTAAATGACCAGAAAAAGTACAGTCATGAGCAATACCTAGAACAAAATTCCTATAACTACTTGGAATGACCACTTGTTCTACAACATCATTAACATTTCTACTCTTGAAAAATTCATCATTAGGATTCCATCCTTTAAAAAGTAACACTTGCCTTCCTTCTCGATTACATTTATAATCAACAAGGGCCATTATCTCCTAATTGACCTTCAAATTATCATCTTCAATTTGAGATTTAACAAATTCTTCCTTATTAACTTTCAGCATTCGCAAAGGGAGTACTGACTTTTACTTACTTGTAGTGTTTCCGGACTATCTTTAAACAAGTTTTGTAAATCCAAACCGTCATCATCATTTACCTTTCCTTCAGCACTCTTACTTCTTGTAGTAACTGCACAAGCAGGAAAATAAGTTTGGAAATGTACATTCAACTTCTGTAATAAATGAAGAATTAAAGGGGGGTTTTCTGTCAAAATTGGATTACTGCTACCAAAAACTTTCTTTGTCTCCACATACATCATTTCCAAGAATTAACTCTACTCCTGACACTGGGATTTCTCTCACCAAAGCAATTTTAACATATCCCGAAATTAATGGAGTTTCTAACCTAACTTCTACTAATGAGCTGAAAACTCAGGTCCAAACCCACGCAGAAGTACATATCTCCAGTATCCTTCCACTGGTCATATTTCTTATCATTACAGACTGTACCGCTCCGGTATCTCTTAACCACCTTACTTTCCTTTTTTCAACAAAAGGGAGGTGTAACCAACCATCTCCATAAAAGGGTCATACAATTCAGTACCTTTGGATGTGGACTTCTCTTCAGGTAGTCTCACTCCATTTCCTTTACAATATCCTCAATACAACCACATTACTAACATTTTTTGAACATCATGTTACCTATTTTGTAACCTATATAATTTTCATCAACATCACATATATTATTACTGTCGATGCTATCGTTACAATACCTCTTACCTGGCCTAAGGGGATGAAGCAAACAAACAAGGATCTCTGTCACCACATGCTTGTGGTTGATTCAACAATGCAATGGTATTTTCAGGTTTATGATCATCCTTAAAATGTTACAGGTTTATCTTTAAACTTTATTACCACTGAATTGGACGGTTTATTGTGCGATGTGGACAAAATCCTACTGATGTGTCCTGGTTTGCCACAACTTGAAACATACAAAATCTCTAAAATTTCGCCTATATTTTGGTAACTAGTGTAAAACTGATCATTTACACTGTATCCTGCTTTTCCAGCACTAACACTAGGACCAG
>NC_061093.1:52533904-52538904 GCF_015104395.2 Macrobrachium nipponense | reverse complement strand
TAAATATGAAAATACTTTAGTAGTAATAAGGGCCTATTCAAAATAAATAAAAGAAAAATGGTGCTGCTACGCCATCAACTACATTCCCTCCCTTTATGTTCATTAATGACGCCATTGATGTGCTAATGAGGAGGGGGGAATTAATGACGTCATTTGATTAAGGTGTATTCAGCATCGCTTAAATTTTATTTTACTAGATTAAAATTTAGATAACTTCCACACTTCTTTGCGGAGATATTCAACAGTGATCATTTATGAACACATGACCCCCAACCGCCTTTTTTATTGATTTGCTCTATACTACGAAATAATGCACTTGCTTATGCATATTAGGACATTTTCTTCCACAGCAAGTTATACGAGTAATGAATAAAATAAACGATCACTGCCTTGCTCTTAGGGTTATCTACTTAACAATAATATCAAATCTTGCAACAAACAAACAGGCGCAAAATATAATCATTTTTACTTGATTAGGAACATCCAATATCGAGAAAACAGTATGGTGATAAAAACAGGTCTCCTTTCTGGTGAGAAAAAAATAGAATAAGGATGTGGTGGAAATTCCTTACCAGAGGAGCTCAAGGGCTTTTTTTTTTTTTTTGCTTTTTTTTTTTTTGGGGGGGGGGGGTGGGGGGGGGGGGGCGTGTGGGGGGAAGGGGAACGTGTGTCAGTCTATGCCGGGAGTTTTTTTTTTTTTTTTTTTTTTTTTTTTTTTTTTTTTTTTTTTTTTTTAAGAAGAATTTTCTTTGGGATGGCATTTTGTTTCTTCCAAAGAAGAATGTTTTTTAATTACCGAGATCTTCACTTTTGCAGAAAGAAAACTTACCTAGAAACTGATTTTCCTTCTCACTTTTCTCTATATATTGGAGCAGTATATTTGCCAAAGTGGTAATCTCTACAAACATTTTGGAGGGGAATCATCATCTCTGCTCTGTCAGAAATACTACTGAAATTATATTACCTCTCCTTCGAATCAATCCAATTGAACAGATGATATTGAATAGACGACATTAGCGCGTAAACTAGTAAACTCTATAACTCATACGAATCACATCATAATCAATAACTAAGAAGATGTCATGTCCCTACAGTTCACTTCCAGGATATCTAATTTATCATTTATATTGCATTTCCTTGATAAACTAATTGAAGGCTTTTTAGCATCGGCGGTACACTGTGGAGGGAATGAGAAGTTATTTCCATAATTGCATGAGCTTTATTTTATTAATTGAGGCTCTCTTTAAGTATCCACTAAAAATTTTTTGAAACAGCAACTAACTTTGAGTAAAAAGTCTCCGTTTTATGATCTCGCGCATGCGCATGCATTCACGTGCGTGCATGTGTGATTTTTTCTTTAGTCTTGTATTTGAAACCGCTTAGCACGATCGCCTTTTTACCAGTCGGTTTCTGTTTTAAAATATAGGCATCAACATATCGCAAAAGTAAAACCATAAAAAATACTGTGATAAAGAGGAAGAATTCTACCGTTATTAACTTTATCATCACTTTGACTCATTACGTCATTCCTGATAAAGACAATTATAGCTGTCAATATTTTAGAAATCAGTCAAGCTTTTTAAATGTATTAACCATGGACGCTTCATGCATATTTCTCATATAATGTGTTATGGACGATTCGTAACTCGATCATTTATACAAAATGCATCAAGAACCAATCAAACTAAAAGAGCATCTTATTCTCCCCGACGACTCCTTTGATGCATATCCTAAACACGTGATCAAATCTTTGTTCCCCTTCATGCCAAGGTTGTAATATTCCCCTAAGTGCCAATTGCTATTCTTTTATTCAGCCAACGTCTGTATTTTCATTTCCCAAATGGACTCCAAAACTGAGATTCGAGTGGAGGAAGCGTTTGAAGGTCAAGGCTATGTAGGAAGTTTAGTAATACCTGAGCTCTCATTGCGCTCGTAGACCGGATAATGATCTCGGGATATATTAGGCGTTTTTCTCGTCTTAGGCAGAAACACGATATGTAAAATCATTGCCTGTGTTTTTGTTTATTTAAAGTTTTTATAATTATTGCGAATTAACACTCTAATAACGTGATAATTCATCATAATTTGAAAACTTGAAATGCGCAAATAAAAACAAAAATATGTCTTCGCCATCGATGGCCGTATATTTGATGTAGAACTGCCCACTATTATGAAACGAATAGTGGTCAACGCTTCACGGACGCCATTTCATACTGATAACCTTAGTATATATAGAAATATTTATGAATTAATACAAAAATCTGTAGTTTCAAGAAACTACCGGTAGTGTCTTAATTAATTGTTCCAATACCAATAAAAATATTTATTAAGATTATCCTTACCATCTTTCTACTTATACTCAAAAGTTGGCTTCTTCTTCCTTTTTATTTTTCACGTTATTAATTCTATTTTAGTGTTTTACAAGACGGGGGTTATTTCAGACATGTATGAATAAGAAAAAACTGAAACATCAGCCGATGGTTTATGTCACGTGACCTAGTAAAACACTGCCTGCCTCGTAAAACCAAAAGCTTTCTATGAATTTTAAACCACGATTGAATTCGTGGAGGAATTGTTGCTGCCGCTGGACACAACCGAATGCAAAAGGTATCCTTGTTTTAATATCCACAAAACCGCTTTGAATAAAACTTTTTCGCTGCTGGGACTGGACGTGGTGTACAGGCAGATGTGACTAAAAATTTTGGTTGGACCTTGTAAGTTATTTTGTGTTTTAATGACAGTGAATGGACTCTGCTTTGGATGTTGTACCGGATTATAATGATAATAATGTTAATAAATAATCTCTCTCTCTCTCTCTCTCTCTCTCTCTGTATATATATACCATAAAAACACCAAAAGATATGTGTTTTTTATGGGCTCCTCTCAGTTAGATGGAATTCTGCTGTAACAAAAATATTTTTATCAGCTCTATATATAGTATATATATGTGTGAGTATTGTGTGTGGTTTGTTTGTGTGTGTACGTGTGTATGAGTGTGTATTAGTGTGATATTTCATATTGATATTGATATGGACTACTTTTTCTTGAAAATCTAATGGTTTCTTCCGCAAACAAACGTTCCATACATGACAGTTCCTCTATCTGATTTAGCTTATCTGTTCATTGTATTTTAGATCATTCATATTCATCCTTATATAAGTTTATTTGATATCAGGATGCATATGCCGATGTGTAAAGGAAAGGCCTATTAAGGTACTCTATGTAGAATCAAAGGACATGGTGGCTTTATTCAAGTGAACTGTTTGGCAATGGACTTAATAATGGACACTCAAAAACTTATCCGTCAGAAAAAAAATAATGAAAAGAAGTTATTAATCTGAAGGTTAATTATATGTAAATAAAACATAAGTCAAAGTTTCTAAAACGATTCTGCAAACGTTAATTGTTTTTTCTAGCATATGGTCACACAAAACATCGAATACATTTGCTGCGTAATTTTTTTTTTTTTTTTTTCAGAATTGGACAATTCACACCCCTTTAACTCGTAAACAAAATTTGATGGATACACATACGATGAGTATTTTATATGCAGATTTAATGCAGTAATTGTTGTGACAAAGCCCTTCAATATATATTCGTAGCTTGTAGCTGATGATACTGAAAATATGTATTTTGCTGCTTTTCAGTGGTAACTTTAATTGTTATTTTATATTTATCCAGTCTTACAGGGTACTTCAATGCATTAGAGAGAAGTGGCTTGCAATATGAAAACAACACATTTTTAAAAATGAAAACATAACTAAAGTAGGTATCCTTCTACATCGTGGAATAAAAAGGCTGTGTTTAGATGCACCTCCAGCAAACTCGGGAAAGCCACTACGAAGCATTAAGGAAACGCTAACGAAGTTGCCACACCGTACCTTTTCAAATGCAAATAGAAGAGCGATCCGAGCATTCGCCTCTACAGTTTGAATACTGAGTTTCGGCAGAAAAAATTGCGCACCTGCGGAATAACTTCAAAAGTCAACCCAGTAAGGATGTAAAAATTTGTAAGAAGCGATCTCCTTGCTTTGCAATGCATGTAAGTGAGTTTTGGCCTGTGATTTCATCACTGTTTTGAACCAGAAAATTATACAAAAGATTTTGTATATATATATATATATATATATATATATATATATATATATATATATATAATATATATATATATATATATATATATATAATATTATATTATATATATATATCACTTGAAACAACTCAGTTATCAAGTATTATCTTTGTACATTTCTAGTCAGTGACATCGCGTGCAAAACCTATAATGTTTGCATTTCCATCGAGCTACTTTTTCTCGTACAATCATATTGTTTCCTACCACCGAAACTAGAAGCCGAAACTTACAGGGACGAGGCTGCATTTTGCAGCATCGGTGGGACGAATTATCCTAAACATCACAAAATCGCTAGCTGACCGAAAAGATTTCACGGACCACGGTTTTATTTGAGGACCTGTCAAACAAAGTGGCACAAGCAATAAAGGTGGGGGGGGAAGACGCTGAGCGGGTTTGTATCTAGGAATAAGGCGAGTCTCGACGAAATTTACAAGGGATGATATTTGGTTTTTGTTTTTTTTTTATATACTTAAGCCCGGGGATGGTTTTGGCATCTTAATCAGACGATAAACAGAGCTGTGCAGTACTTAAGTACAAAAGTACTTAAGTACGTACTTAAGTACATTGTGTACTTTAAAATGTACTTCAAGTACTTTAGAAATGAGTACTTAAGTACAGTACTTAAGTACTTTTTTATTGTACTTAAGTACTTTGCATTAAATCATTTTTAAAAAAATTATTATTTATTTAGTTCTATATGATTTTTTTTTACATACTTAAGTAAAATTCAATAGTCTGTAGAGTTGAATTTCACTAACACTGAACGTGCGTAACTGAGACGTTCAAAGACTGTTTAAACTGCTCTAGAACAATCAAAATCTGTGCAAAAATGGAGCCATGAAAATAAAAAAGAACTTGTTAAAAAGAT
>NC_061093.1:52511404-52528904 GCF_015104395.2 Macrobrachium nipponense | reverse complement strand
TAGCTCATTAATGATGTCATTGATGCGCTAATGAGGAGTGGCGAATTAATGACGTCATTTGATTAAGGTGTATCAGCATCGCTTAAATTTTCTCTAGATTAAAAACTTAGATAACTTTTCCACTTCTTTCTTTTAGAGATTTTAACAGTGATCTTTTATGACTCATGACCCCAACCCCCTTTTTATTTGTGATTTTGCTCTATTAACGAAATAATGCACTTGCTTATGCATATTAGGTCATTTGCTTCCACAACAAGTTATACGAAAAATTATTAGAAAAACGATCACTGCCTTTGCTTCTTTGATATTAACAATAATATCAAATCTTGCATAAACAAACAAGTGCAAAACTGAATTATTTATACTTGATTTAGAACAACCAATATCGAGAAACAGGGTGTGTGATAAAAATAGGTCTTTTTTTCTGGTGAGGAAAAATTGAATAAGGATATGGCGGAAATTCCTTACAAAAGGAGCTTGCTTCAGGGCCCTCTTTTCTTTTTTTTTTTGGTGGTATGGCCTAAAATACAGAAGTCTTTACTATCGATATATGTTTTAGGCCATACCACCAACCCGCACGACCTTGTATTCTAGAATCGCTTTTATTAAACAACTGTTCCGTCGTTGAACACCATAGTCTTCCTCCCCTCTGTATTTGTCTTGACTTGTGTTGTTTATTTATGTTTTTATGTTTACGTTTAGTTTAACGCTGTCACTCCTCTAGGTCGGTCCTTAACTTCTTTGTTCTGTAACTGTTCACTGCTGCTTTCAATCTTTTTGTCAATTTTTGCTTATTTTATGTTCATTTTATCTTTCATTTTAATGTATGTCCCTTTTAAAAAATAATTTAATTTCTTTCTTAATTTTTAATGTGTATATTTGTACACTTGTAAGAATAATTTTTCTTTTTAGCTTTTTGCATTTCTGAATTTTTTTTAATTTTAGTTTTGTTTTTACAATTTACTAGGAAATATATTTTTTTTTTTCATTTTAACAGCCTGATGATGTAATTAACTTGATAATTACGAAACTTCGCAATAAAGACAGCATGTACATCTGTGTGTGTCCTCTTCCCTTCATGATGGTTATTAATATGGATTGACTCTGGCAACTAAGCTGTATATATATATATAATATATATATATATATATATAATATATATATATATATATATACAATATATAGAATGATAAAATATTCTGTTACAACAGAATTCCATCTAATGAGAGGAGCCCGTAAAAACACCAAAATATGGTGGTGTTTTTATGGGTATATATATAAGAGAGAGAGAGACGAGAGAGAGAGAGAGAGAGAGGAGAGAGAGCGAGAGGACGAGAGAGAGAGAGTCCATTCGCTGTCATTAAAACACAAAATAAGAACTTACAATGCCAACAAAATTATATATATATATATATATATATATATATATATATATATATATATATATATATATATATATATATATATATATATATATATATATATATATATATATATATATATACATATATGTGTGTGTGTTTGTGTGTGTACGTGTGTATGAGTGTGTATAGTGATATCATACTGATATTGATATGGACTACTTTTTCTTGAAAACTAATGTTCTTCCGCAACAAATGTCCATACATGGCAGTACTCTATCTGAATTTAGCTTATTCAGTCATTTTATTTAGATCATTCATATTCATCCTTATATAAGATTATTTTGATATCAGATGCATATGCCGATGTGAAAAGTCCTATTAAGGTACTCTATGTAGAAATCAAAGGAAATGGCGGCTTTATCAAGTGAACTGTTTGGCAATGGACTTATAAATGGACACTCAAAAACTCATCCGTCAGAAAAATAATGAAAGAAGTTATTAATCTGAATCAATTTTATATAAATAAAACATAAGTCAAAGTTTCTAAAAACGATTCTGCAAACGTTAATTGTTTTTCTGGCATATGGTCACACAAACATCGAATACCTTTGCTGCGTAATTTTTTTTTTTTTTTTTTTTTTTGTTTTTCAGGAATGGGCAATTCGCCCTTTTAACCTCGTAAACAAAGCTTGATGGATACATACGATGAGTATTTTATATGCAGATTTAATGCAGTAATTGTTGTGACAAATTCTTCAATATATATTCGTAGCTTGTAGCTTGATAATACTGAAAATATGTATTTTGCTGCTTTTCAGTGGTAAACTTTTATTGTTTTATTTTGTATATATTATAAAGTCTCTTACAGGGTACTTCGATGTATTTGAGAAAAGTGGTTTGTAATAAGTAAACAAAAATTTTTAAAACGAAAACATGACTAAGATATGTACACCTTACACCGTGGAATAAAAATTACGTTTTAGTTGCACAGCAACTCAATCCTTATTATACCGCGAATCGTTATGTAATAACTGAAACCTTTTCTTACTACAATGCACATTCGAGCAAATCCTGAGGAATAAATATTAGTAATCTAATTAGGATCCAGTTGGATATTGGTGATAATGTTGTGTATTTTTTTTTGGCCACAACATAGATGTCGCCTACGGACAGTTTGCACGGCTGAGGAGAGATTTCCTCAGGCTGTCATTAGGAAAGCTTAACGTTATTTTGGTTTTTAATTAAATCTAAGGTTTAAGGTGGGTACACACGTGCGAACCGAACCTTGTATTGTAAACCGATTCTTGTAACAAAAACGCAAGTGTGGACGGTTCCTCGCCAACCCGAACCCCGAACCCGCGAGGTTCGAGGCTCGGTTCGCCCTCCGTCCCGCCAATTGTCGGTTTTGGGCCCCGAATCAAAGGGAGGTCTCTTTGAACGTTACGCAATGTTGGGACGGGACCTGTATGACACGCGTATCAACAGAGGTTGCTGAACTTGGTAAACACCGACTATGAACAAAGCCGTCCATAGTAGAGTCCCCTGTTTTGATCAGTCCAGTACGTAATATGTTTACCATAGCTGATTGGAGTGAGGAAGAGGTCCTTCAATTTCTTAGTTTTATTACGAAGAAAAGACTTTAATGTGGCCGAAACTTCTTGGAATCTCATGTCAGCGAGTAATTCCCGACCACTGTATTCTACCCAAATTCTAGAATATAACCTTGATTGCCACCATCTTCTTTTATTTTCGCTTCATCTTCGATTAAATAATGTGTATAAAATAGCGGGGCAGCTGCTACTTGCATTGGTGGCCATCGTCGGTAAACAACCCGGCCGGACAGAGACAGGACTGATGATTCGCAGTGGATTGTAATGAAGTTTACGTGTTTAACGTGGTTTACGGTTCGTCCTCAACATTTTGACACCTTGTATCCGTATATGCGTAACTCGGTTACACAATACAAGGTTCGGCTCTCACGTGTGTACCCACCTTAAATTAAAAAGCATTCATGCTTCTATGGCCCACAGCGAAACGTCAGTATCACTAAATGAATGTTTCAATTCGACCGTGATATTATATATAACTTCATCGGTCTAAATGCGTCTAGTCTCTATACAGCTAATCAAAGAAACAAGGGACCAGGCCGTCTAATTTCATTTTTACTTAACGTCGAATCATATTGTGTTGTGGCAAGAGGTGTAACACTGGACAGACCTAAACTAAAACCATGGAATCATCACTGACATTTTTTCTTGGGCGGTGGGGGGGGTTAGGGGGGGGGGGGAGCGGTTTGGGCCTCGTTTTACGCTACCAAACTACATCAGAAAATCTAAATGCATGAGCTTGGGTAATATAAAATCCAGCTTTTATAATAAAAAAAATTTGCAAAAACTAGAGCAAAGCTAAGATACTGTTTCATTACCCAGACTTAATTATGTGTCCGTTGATCCAAATGACTACATTAAGGGAGAAAATATGGATTTAAGACAAAGGAGGAAGAAAATAATTGTCCGTTCTTCCATTTGGTGACATTGTTAGTAACCTACAGCCTTCATACTAACGTATTTGGAGTGAAATAACGATTCCTGTTTTCATGTTATGAATGTCCTAGTTCAAGTGTGAGATGTCTTAACAGACGTTGATTT
This sequence comes from Macrobrachium nipponense, assembly GCF_015104395.2. Taxonomy (NCBI): domain Eukaryota; kingdom Metazoa; phylum Arthropoda; class Malacostraca; order Decapoda; family Palaemonidae; genus Macrobrachium; species Macrobrachium nipponense. Next base: position 52,524,892 of record NC_061093.1, on the reverse strand, counting down.
TAGCTGTGTTAACTTCAGCTTTCTAACGAGCAAAGGGCACGTAGATATACTTAACGATAACAAATGGTGTGAGTACATACGTTAGATTAAAAGTAAAATTTTATTTATTTACTATTTGGGTCCAAGCAGAGTAGTTACGAACAGGATTGCATTACATTTTTAAGCTGGTTTGCATTAAATTGATTACCCTAAATCTAGATCATCCATGACTTCTAACAATCAATTACTATCAAATAGTACTTGTGTCGTCGTTCAAGTCGAGTCAACATGAGTTTCAAGTTTCAACAATGGAAGGTCATAATTTGGAGTAATTGAGGATGCGTAACAGGAGTTGTTAACACACCACCTCTCTCTCTCTCTCTCTCTCTCTCTCTCTCTCTCTCTCTCTCTCTCTCTCTCTGGTCATAGATTTGTACGTTTCCCAAAAGTTAATTTTTTTTTAAACTCAACGAAAACTTCCTATGTATCTGTAATAACTGTAATAACATGGCTGGGAATATTATATAACATTCATGTCAAGTGTATTCCGAAAAAAGTATCTGAAAGCATTTTATACTACTGTAAAATAACATTGGAATGATTGAGCGTATAGACTATTCCTCATCAAAAATCCAGGATATCGAGAGGACAGGAATCATCGAGTGTTTGGTTGGTGTATTAATAATTTTTTTTGCTTAATTGATGAATTCATATGAAAAGGTCTTATGAAATTCACAAATCATCCCCTTGGTAAACTGATTCGCTTGTGCTTTTTTTTTTTAAACTAAAATGCATTGAACAATGAAAATACTACGTATTAAGATTTTCCATGCATGGAAAGTGGAAAATTTTTTAACTCAACATATTACCCATTTAAGTAATTCGGTCCTGTGATACCAAAAATAGATAAGAAAACACACACCCACACACACAAACACACACACACACACATACATATATATATATATATATCCTGATATATGATATATATATATATATATATATATATATATATATATAGATATATATATATTTATATATATATATATATATATATATATTATATATATATATATTATATATATATATATATATATATGTATATAGTATAATATATATATATATATATATATATATATTATATATATATATATATATATATATATATATATATATATGTTAGCACACGACTGAATTACCTAAATGGTATATGTTGAGTTAAAATATTTTTCCTCTTTCCATGCATGGAAAATTTTTAATACTTTAATACTATCGTCAAAAACCATTTTGACGCAATCTACGATTCATAGCTCTGATGTTATGACGGCAATGTTTGTGTGTGTGTGTGTGTGTGTGTGGTGTGTGTGTGTGTGTTTTGTGTTCGTTTAATTGAATCACGAAAGCTTGGAACGTGATAAATCCATAAATAAAGGAATGAAGCCATGAAGAAAAATAAACACAAAGTTTTCTGCAAGATCTTTCGACTCAACGGTCCTTTACTCAGCAGACAAACCGACTTACATCGAGAACTTGAAGAGTACAGGAACGGTCGTATAAACTGGCAGATAGGGATTGTAAGGAGATTAGCACCTAGAATCCGACATACCTGGAGAATGAGTAACCTCTCCAAACAAGCATAAACATGGGTACATTTAAGAACAAAAAGATTAAGTCCAACTGCTCTGACACAGGGACAAGACAATTAAAGGATTATACAGGGCGACAGCTGACCACATTCAGATCTTTGGGTAAACAAAATCTTATTCACAAAACATATTAAACATACATATACAAAGAAATTATCTCTAAGGCAACTAATTTGTATTGTTCAAGTCTATAATTACATCTTTGAGGCCAATTCTTAAACATGTTACAAATACAAGGGTCTAAATGAAAACAGGCCACGACTAATATTAAAATTACAATGGGAAATAAGTTGTATTATGGCTTATCCTAAAAATATTTCGTAATAAGACATCTTCTGATCTTGCAATTTCTTAAGAACTACCAATCAATTTATCTGGTGGTTGTTTCACTTAAATAAATGAATGAATATTGCATTAGATGTTTTAGCCCAGTTTGACAGAATATTTATGCTGTTTTAATCTTACTTCTAAGCCCTTGCTTGACTGTCCGAGATAAAAAGAAGGGCAGTCCATACATGGAATTTTATTATATTATGTTGTTGCTTTCCCTGGGTCCATTTTTTTATTAACATTCCTTTTTAGTGTGTTAATTATAGGAAAAAACAAGGCTGGACCTTAAAGGCTTTTAACAATGATTTAATGGTTTTTCAAATCCGTTAAAACAAAATAAGGCAAAACCGAGAACATTCTTAGAATTTCTTTTCCTCCATCCGTGTTGTATTTACACTATAAAACTTTTTGTGGGGCTTTATTATAACAAATTACTAATATATGTGAAGGATACATAAATCTTTACCTATTTTTCTTATGTATTCAATTTTTTTTTCTTGATCCAAATATTGGGGGGACTGACAATACGCAATGCCTCGTAAAAACATAGAAGAAAAAAAATTTTTGTTTGATGTTAAGATGGTGGCCTAAATAGAAATGAGCATAAGTTAAGTTGTTGGTTGGTTTCCTATTAACTATTGAATTTACATTGAAATGGTTCTCTATGTATCAAAACATTTAAGAAAAGGGAGGCAATTGTCTTTTTTTTCAATTCTAGAGTAAACTTAATCGATGGTAGCTGGTGATTAATTAAGAGTGTAAATCATTTACATCTATACCAGCAGCCAGGAATAGCTAAAATATCATACATATCTATACCACTTTACAGGGATATAAATGATATAGGTAAGTAGCGTTTTTTCATAGAATTCCATGTACAAGTTTTGAGGAGGAGTGGTGATAAAGGGTTGCCCATTGCCATGCCAAATATTTGTTGATAAAATTCACCATTGAATATAAACTTACCATCACAAATGCACAACCTAGTGAGTGAAATGATGTGACTTACAGGTAGAGGTAATTCATACTGAGTTAGTTCATTGACTAAGATATTCTAACAATAAAGTCCAATAAGGGACTTTAGTAAAAAGAGAAACATACATAAAAAAAAAAACTAATGAATCTATCAGTGGGGCAAAGAGTTTAATTTTGTTTTTAATTTATCAACAAACTAAATCTAGAGAATTATATATATGAGAATCGGAGATGGTTCCAAGTAACGGGACAGATCTAGTGATTATATTTCGAAAGTTTATATGAAATTGAGCCAACAGTACTGATAATAAGCTGCATAGGTTATTTCTTTGAGCGTTTTGACTAATCCGTACAGTAAGGTAACGAAGGAAATTTGACTGACACTTTGCCTAGTAGTTCTGTTTTATGTTAAACGATATATTCACTGTGCTATTAAGGTTTTTTGTTTTTATGACTTGATCAAGGGATTTTTTGTTAGTTTTTTATAAGTCACATCATATCCAGTAGGGCTTTGCATACGTGATTTTTAGTTAGCTATCTAAAATTACTATACTATTTGACTTATCAGCTTTTGTAATGAGGACAGTATTGTCCTTTTTTAAGATCGGTCAACTTTCTTATAGCGAGCAGGGAAGTTACTTTCATGCTTAACATTGGCAGCTCCGTAAACAATACCTTTTAATTATGTCAACATGATTTTGAGGAAGATCACAATATTTTTCAAAATTTACTTTGGGATGACGCAGTCATTAAAGCAGAGGGGTCGACTCGTTATAAAGAAAGATAAATAAACCAGATTCAAGCGCACTCACAACATTTTCACTTATTTCTTTACTTGACAGGTTTACAACACAATCCTTGACGTGCACAATTAGTCCAATCACTGTATCAGTTTTTGAGGTTTCTGTCGAGTTTCCTTTTTAGGACATCTGTAGTCCTACGTACGTTTTTTTCGTAAATTTCCCGTCGCAGCGAGTCCTCAATTAGCCGGGATAGAATGATTGAAAGAGATCCTTTTGTTTTTTCCAGTTCCTTGAATTTTTCTTTCTCTTCTTGCTTGGCGGGGCTGCTATGTGCTGTTTTAACACCATAGCACTAAATTCGTTGAATGGGTGATTGTCATATTAGTCGTGGCCTATTTCATTTGTTAGACCCTTGTATGTAACATGTTTAAGAATGACCTCAAAGATATAATTATACACATGCATACTTACACACACACACATCCATAAAATATGTGTGTGTTTATATAATTATATATATGTATTTATATACACACACATATATATATATATATATATATATAGATATATATATATATATATATTATATATATATATAATTATATATATATATAATATATTACTATATATATATATATAATATGGATATTATATATGGATATATATATGGATATATATATGGATATATATATATATATATATATATATATATATATATATATATATATATATATATATATTATATGAATGAACTTGATTGTGTATGCGTTTATCAATTTGTATACTAAACGTGAAATTTTATCTGTCTAAGATTCCCTTGGTCATCAGACCACCAAAAATTCAATCTCCCCGTTGGAACTGAGGGACGTAAAAAATTATATCTAGCTCTATCGAGCAAGACTGGCACATGTCAATATTTCGGTAAAAATTATAACGTAAATTAAGCTGTAACGATTTGAGAAAAAGTGAGACATTTTTCCAGAGTGATCTTATTTTCAGTGACAGGGTAAAGGTATTTTTCATATGACCAGAAAAAAAAATTCCTTTTAACTTCTTCACTTGTCACGGCGTAATATAAATCAGAAGGGACAAAGTCCCATAAATCAGAAGACAAAGTCCTTTCATATCTAATATTTTCTAGCTAGGCCTTCCTTCAAATGCTGGGCAAAAAATAGAGGTAGGAATTTGGATAACAAAATGGATACTAAAAATGTTAAAACGAATACTGTTCAAGTAAAGATCTTAAAAATGCTTAGTTATAATGTATAATAGTAAAGAAAAAATAACCGATGTCTCTATGCAACATGGAAAAGGTAAATATAAAGGAAATAATAACATATATATTGTGATAGGATAAATTATGTCTTTTACTATTCTCGGTGTCATCTGTCTTTTCCATTTTATGGAGTAAGGCCTCCTTTAATAATAAACTATTTTTTCTTTAGATTTGATAAAAAGTACTTTCATTCTTTCTCTCATTCTCTCAACTGTTTTTCTCTCTTACTAAACATTGTGATATTTGCATTGTAAGTCCTTAACTTCAAGGCTGTGGCTTGTCAGCCGTCCTACCTTACTGTGTCGCATAGGAGGTTGCAATTTTTTATGAGGTTGTTATACTGAACAGCAATAAATTTCAAATCACCAACTCGCACAAGTATTGTACATTTCAAGAAACCGGTCTTAAATGTTGTGGTTTGGAAATAAAATAAAAGGAACCATTTATCGTGTATAATTATAAACATCAATAAAACAGTGGGTAAATATAAAGGAAAATAGGTAAAGAGGGTAACAGCACTTTCATGAACTGAAGTTTGACACGAAGAGGAAAAATTTAGGAATAAAATTTACGAAAATTGTAAATATGATTAGTAAAACACGAAATATACTTCTTTGAAAAGTAAGAAGGACCCATGGATTGTTTCTAATATGTCATGAGGCAGCATCAGCATCAACAGCTTGATTTCAAATGTTTCAGGTTAAAAGGGTAACTACGAGAATGAAAGAAACTTTATCATAGTGAAGAGTAATTCATACGATGATTTAATAATAAAAAAAAAAACCATGTCATACAACTGATACAAAAATATGCTCGAAACTGTATTCGGAAATATTTGGGTATAAGAATAACCTTCAGCTCAGTAGTTTTAATATCTCTCTCTCTCTCTCTCTCTCTCTCTCTCTCTCTCTCTCTCTCTCTCTCTCTCTCTACTCTCTCTCTCTCTCTCTCTAAAGGGAATGCTGATATTTTTTTAACAGAAGCGAAATTTTCTTAATTGCGTTCCTGTTTACTAAACTGCCATGAAATTGCTCCTTCCTGTTAAGAAAAAGAATAATTTCAGAGATTTTACTTCAGACTTAAGTTAGGCTAACTTCACTACACAACGGATAATCAGAGAGAAGGCTTTTTATAACATCTCAATGGGAACTTTACAAAAGACGTAAAAATATAGTGGAAAAGCCACGTGGGAGAGAAAATGTGGTCATTGACGCACAGACAAGATTGGTTCAACTGCTCAAATTCGGGGAATTTTCCATACGAGCAAGAATTGTACACAGCTGAACGATACGTCTCCTCTCGTCAGTATCTTTTTAGGCAAAGCCATCCTTGTTAATAATAAACAATTACTATTCGTGTGTCATTTTTCTGTATCTTGTTGTTTTCAGTTACCTGTAATAAACGTTTGATAGAGCACGTGCAAGCCAATATGAGTTCAACTGTTCATTGATTTCTCATTCATCATTAAAAGATAGCATCAGTTCAGGCTACCGTGCATGACTGACTGTTCTTAAAGTTCGCGTATAAAACATATTACAAGAAAGATTTACGTATAACTTTACATATAGTAATAATATTTCTGAGTGATGTATAGCTTTTGTTTCAATAGTCACCTTTAGAGCTAGAATTTTTTCCTTGAAGTAACGCGTATCAGCAAAAAACAGATTACAGACTAACAATAGTCGTTTTTGCCTGGAAATCCAAATACGAAAAACTCCCACCTCCAGCAAACTCGGGAAAGCACTAAAACGAAAGCACTAAGGAAACGCTAACGAAGTCGCCACACCGTACTTTTCAAATGCAAATAGAAGAGCGATCCGAGCATTCGCTCTCCAGTTTGAAATACTGAGTTTCGGCGGAAAGGGGATTGCGCACCTGGGAATAGCTCTTCAATAGTCAAACCCACTAAGGATGTAAAATTTGTAAGAAGCGATCTCCTTGCTTTGCAATGCGTGTAAGGGAGTTTTGCCTGTGATTTCATCACTGTTTTGAACTAGAAAAATTATACAAAAGTTTTTGTGTATGTATAGATATATATATATATATATATTATATATATATCCTATATATATAAATATATATATATATATATATATATATATATATATATAGATATATATATATATATATACATATATATATATATAAAATATATATATTATATATATATATCATATATATATATATATATATATATATATATATATATATTGTATATATATATATATATATTTATATATATATATATACTATATATATATATATATATATATCAATTTGAATCAACTCAGTTATCAAATATTTATCTTTGGACATTTCTAGTCATGACCTCGCGTACAAAACCTATAAATGTTTGCATTTCCATCGAGCTACTTTTTCTCGTACAATCATATTGTTTCCTACACCGAACTGAGAAGCCGAAAAAACTTACAGGACGAAGCTGCATTTGCATCATCGGTGGACGATTTATCCTAACATCACAAAATCGCCTCCTGTCGAAAAAGATTTCAGGGACCACGGTTTTATTTGAGGACCTGTCACAAACCACTGCACAAGCAATAAAGGTAGGGAAGACGCTGTTAGGGGGTGTTATCCAGGAATAAGGCGAGTCTCGACGAAATTTAACAAGGGACTGATATTGGTTTGTTTTTATTATACTTAGCCCGGGGGATGTTTTTTTTGGTGGCATTTTAAATCAGACGATAATAATAGGTATACTGCCTGTCGTTGTGAGTTAAGGGACTGTCCACACTACGAAAAAAACATTATTTGCAAACAGAATATGAAAACTTTGTTTACATACAATGTTTTCCTAGTGTGGACAGGCCTTTAACGGAACAGCACACATATACTAAGAGCTAGAGAGAGAGAGAGAGAGAGAGAGAGAGAGAGAGATTGTAAACATCATCAGAAAGCTAGTGATATTTCCGAAGGAAGACGTCACGGACATAAGTAGATAATCATAGTTGGAAAGGAATGGAAAATGATTCAAAGTAATGTACATTCCTCATAATTTCGTTTAATATTTGTAGAATACGTCCGGCAGTATAATGATGATTACATTCAAATCCGAAAAAATCCAATTAGTAACCTGGTTGTGAATGAGATTTTGGTCCTGATGTAGCTGATATGACTAGTTCTATGCTAGCATTTGCTCAGTTGAGATAAAGCAATGAAAACTCGTATGTAATTAAGATATCAGTATATATACACACACATTATATATATACACATTATATATATATTTATATATATATATATATATATATATATATATATATATATATATATATCATATATATAGAATTTTATCTACACAAATTAAGCTACCAATGTCGTTAAATAGAAATTCGCTCTACTTCGGGAATACCTCTGAATCTATATGAAATCTAATTTCCCCTTTTGTGACATTTCCGAAGTAGAGCGAATTGGATAGTAAACAACATTTCCAGCGTTAATGGATATATATATATATATAGATACAAAATGTCCTTTAATATCTATTTAACTCTACTCGGAATTAATATATTTTCATATAAAATTAAACAAAGGGAAATTTTTTTTAGATCAAAAGAAAAATTCCTCGGTTCATGGGCGCGAACCACAGAACAAGAACTCAGGACATACATTGAAGCGCTCTAAACCACACGCTATATATATATATATATATAATATATATATATATATATATATATATATATATATATATGTGTGTGTGTGTGTGTGTGTGTGTGTGTGTGTGTGTCGCGTGTATGCATAATCAATGCAAGTGTGTTTTTTATTACACAGCACTACGCAGGCCTGTCTACCCAACGGGACAAAATTAATCTTGAAAAGCAGGACCTGATCAGCTTCTCCATCCCCCACGTATTACTAGGCCGAGAACCCTCATTAAGTTACGAAGCCCACTTACAAAGTTACCCAGTAATGTTCGAACCAACTCGAACCAATAACTTCCGAGCTATAAACAGGGGCTGACAACATGCCTCCTAATAATAAGATATATCAGTAAAAAGAACTTATCCTTTTTGAATATTTCTTGAGGGGCATAAGATAGCAAAATAAATGCAGGCGTCAGTTCTCGAGGCATTGTTGATGGCGTTCTGTCCCAAACTGTGTAAATTTTTTTTATTGAGGGAGTGAATAACTGCTTAAAACGCCAAGGGAATTAAAAATGATCCACTATCCTTAAAGTGCCAAAAAAAAACGGCCAAATTTCTAAGTGTTTAACAAGTGATACCAGCGAAACTAATGCCAAAATTCGTTGAGAGAGAGAGAGAGTAGTCAAGTCTCTAAAGCTATGTTAACTTTGCTCTCTTGTTCCTGAACATGAATGAACTCACAGATTTCAAATTTTACAGGACTGGTTAATGCGAAGATAACGCAAAGAGTTATTTATTCAGGCGGCAAAATCCTATCTTTTCCCTTATTTTCGCAATAATTTTCTAATATAATTTAAATCCTTTCTTTGCAGTATATATATATATATATATATATATATATATATATATATATTATATATATATATATATATATATATATATATATATATATATATATATATATATATACAAATCACGCCTTTCTTACCTGAGCCCCCCGGGGGGGGACAAAGATTTCTACATTCTTTCTTTATATTTCCTCATTAATTTTTGTCGGATTAGTATAGTTTTCTATTTCCTCCCTAAATGTAAAAAGTTAAGGGAAAAGTTGTACAAATTAAAACGAACTCTTAGCAACTTCCTCAATAGCCATCGAGCATTTAGAAATTAGAAGGATGATCCAGGGCTTTAACATTTATTGTTAGCGTCTATACACACACACACACACACACACACACACACACATATATATATATATATATATATATATATATGTGTGTGTGTGTGTGTGTGTGTGTTTGTGTGTGTGTATAGACGCTAACAATAAATGTTAAAGCCTGGATCATCCTTCTAATTTCCTAAATGCCTCGATGGCTATTGAGGAAGTTGCTAAGAGTTCGTTTTAATTGTACAACTTTTCCCTTAACTTTTTACATTTAGGGAGGAAATAGAAAACTATACTAATCCGACAAAATTAATGAGGAAATATAAAGAAGAATGTAGAAATCTTTGTCCGGGGGTTCAGGTAGAAGGCGTGATTTGTATACTGGCACAGGAGAGACCAAAAAAAAAAAGCGTGCGCATTTATTCGATTAATAAGAGTAATTAATATTCAACACCTTACCCTCTTCGAGTGTGCTCCATGACTATATCACAAACCTCTGAGAACGCTCGTTCAGTTTACCTATGGCAAGATGAAACTAGATATCTATCATGGCATCAGACACGTCACTCTGACGGAGGTCTTAAGTATGCATCAAATACCACAGTTCTGGTGTCATGCTCAAGACATCGTGACGAGAGTTTCTCTCTCTCTCTCTCAATTAACCCGAAATTATTTACCATTGTAAAGGTCTATTGTTATCATTAGTCTGAAACGTTGTTCTTTTATTAGTCAAATCTTTCTGGACGTTGCTATCTTTTGACAATTATGTCATAGAACCGAGTGAAGTGTCAACGGATTCTTCACAAGGACCGCAGAATACTGTCTATTTTAAGTTTGAGATTTAACTTCCGCAATATTTTAAAGAAAACGGTTCCACGTTTCGCGAGAAATAAGATATTTCTGGTACTGGACACTGATACACCATGACATCTGAGAGGAATATGCATTCTAACGATCTGTACAGATTTTGCCTCAAAGAGGAAAGGAAATTCATATCCCTTTCACTAGTCTTATTGGTCCATGTACCCACGATAACACGTTGAATATTTTTTTTTCATCGTATATTTTTTCGAAAAATTAATGTAGTGTAATTGTTTTTAGAAACTGCTAAATATGTGGATTAGTTATCTTTCTAAAAAATAACATATACCGCCACATTTCACGGTACTTTTAAACAGTCTTCTTAAGAGATGTAACCAACTCCTGGTTATATTAACGTCTCTCACATCTTAGCTCACGTCACTTTCTCCCCTCCAGGCATCCTTGCTTATTTTTGCTTTGAACAGAGCTGGCAGACACCCTTCCTCCTTCATATTTCCCGAGGACACGAAAGGCATATTCAGCAAACGTTTAATGGAACAGATATTCGGAGGATAGCGTGAGAGAACCAGTCACTCATATCAAGTGGAGGCGCTTAGCAAACAAAGAGGCTTTTGTCTTTGAATGTGATCTCCGACGTCCTTCAAAGGTTAAGCTAAGGCGTGACTGCAACTGTTTGGAGACGGTTTGTAAAGATCCACATGATACGCGCTTAGTACTTACTATTGTTTACAGTGAAGAAGAAAACGTATTATTTTTTCATTGCTAACAACTGCTATTTTCATTACTATAACACCACATGATATACGCTTAGTACTTACAAAGGTTTACAGTGAAGAAGGAAATGTATTAATTTTTTTGTTTTTGCCAACAACCGCTATTTTCATTACTATAACACTGCTTGAATTATGAAAATACTTTAGCAGTAATAAGGGCCTATTCGAAATAATAAAAGAAAATGGTGCTACTGATCCATCAACCACTTTCCCCTCCCTTTAAGCTCATTAATGATGCCATTGATGTGCTAATGAGGATGGGGGAATTAAATGACGTTCATTTGATTAAGGTGAATCGTCATGCGCTTAAATTTTCTCTAGATTAAAACTTTAGATAAGTTCCCCACAATTCTTTTCAGCAGAATTTATTTAGCAGTGTCTTTACATGAGGTCATGAACCCCCAACCCCCAACCCCCTTTTTTAGTTGATTTTGCTCTTATTAAAAAACAAATAATGCACTTGCTTATGCATAATTATCTATTTTACTTCCACAGCAAGTTATACGATCAATGAATCAAAAAAAAGAAAACGAATCACTTCCATTTGTAATCTAAGGGTCATCTACCCTCCATAAAATAAAAAATAAAATCTTGCCAAAAAACAACAGGTCGCATAATGAATTCAATTTTTCGTTTTACTTGATTTAGAACATCCAATAAACGAGAAACAGGTGTGTAAATAAAAACAGGTCTCCTTTCTTGGTGAGGAAAACAAATAGGATAAGGAATGCGGTGGGAAATCTTTGTTTTTTTTTCTCTTGTTTTTTTTTTTGGTTGGGGGGGGGGGGGTGTTTGGGGGGACGGTTTTGGGTAATCTGGGCGTGGGTTTTTTTTTTAAGAAAAATTTTCTTTGGGACTAAAAGTCAGGATTTTTTTTAAGAAAAATTTTCTTTCGGGGGGCAGGGGTCGGGCCGTAGTGCAAGTTCTTGAGCTTTCCTCCAGGAGGTCATTTTTTTTTTTATTTTTTTTCAAATGCCCGAACACCCCCCCTGAACCTCTCATGTTTTTTAACTTACCAGGGCATCTTTTACAATTAACTCGCTCGAAAATATTATCTACGGAAACACCTTGTATTTTTTCTTTTCCTTTTTCAATTTCCATACCTTATGATTATTCCTGGAACAGTATATTATGGCCAAAGTGGTAATTTCTACCAAAATTTTGCCAGGGGAATCAACATCTCCGCTTCTGTCTTAACTAACCCCAATGAAATTATATTGACTTTCCCCTTGCGAAATCCAGTTGAGCAGATGATATTGAATAAACAACGGACATTAGCGGTCCGTAACCTAGTAAAACTCTAATAAACCTCCATACGAAATCACCATCATAATCAAAGTAAGGTTAAAAGATTGGTCATGGTCTCTACAGTTCACTTCCATGGATATCTAATTTAATCATTTATATTGCATTTCCTTGATAAACTAATTGAAGGCATTTTTAGCATCGGCCGGTTACAACTGTGGATGGAATTGAAAGAAGAAGTTTTTTTATTTCCATAATTTGTCATTGAAGCTATTTAAAATAATTGAGGTTCCTCTTTAGGTATCCACTAAACATTTTTTTTTTTAATAAAAAAAAGAAAAATCCATCAACTAACTTTGAGTAAAAGAGTCTCCGTTTTATGATCTCGTGCATGCGCATACATTCAACGTGCGTGCATGCCGTGTTTTCTCTTTAGTTCTTGTATTTGAAAAATGGTTGAGACACGATCGCCTTTTTTCACCCATTATGCAAAAGTAAAAAAAAAAAAAACATAAAAATCTGTGATAAAGGAGAAGAATTCTACCGTTTAAAATTTAATTTCTTTATCATCACTTACAGTTCATTACGTCATTTACCTGATAAAGGCCAATTGATCGCGGTCATATTTTAGAAATCAGTCAAGCCTTTTGTTGAAATCTATTACCATGGAATGCTCCCATGGCATTTTATGTCTCATATAAGTGTTATGGAACGCTTCGTGACTCGATCATTTATGACAAAATGCATCAAGGAAATCAACTTAAATTTCGTAAAACGTAAAAGAGCTCATTCTTCCCCCGGCGACTCTTTGTTTCCACGTGATCAAATCTTTCCCCTTTTCACTGCTGAGGTTGTAATGTTCCCTTAAGTGCTAATGCTTATTCGTTTTATTCAGCCCAACGTACATGTACTTTGCATTTCCCAAATGGACT
>NC_061093.1:52472290-52510904 GCF_015104395.2 Macrobrachium nipponense | reverse complement strand
CAAAGAACAAACAAAAGGTTCATCAGAAGCGATGAAAATAACGTATTTCGGTCCAGTTTTAATTTCCAGACCTTTTGTTTCTTCATGGAGTTTTATTAATTTATATCTTTTTGCAAAAAAATTTCAGTCACTTCGGCAGTCATTTTCTCGTTAGTGATTCAAGGGTCTTTCAGCTGAACTCTACACTTTAGATTTAATTACTATACTGGAAAATTGGGAGTTATTTATGTAGAAAAAAAGAGGGAATTGGCCACTCTTGTCAATTTCATTGATTTCTGTAATTCTAGTACTTGATTACCATCATAACGCCGGTATCTGACGCAGTCCTAATGAATATTTTATTGAAGGACAAATATATTTCTTTCATATGTATTTATTAAAGAGAAAAAATATATTTCTTTCATATGTATTTATTGAAGATTAAATATATTGCTTCATATGTATAGTTTCATTGCTGCTGTTAATTGGCATGCATCCTATTGAAGGTCTGCATTATGTTATTTATATTTTAAAAAGCAACTAGATATCAATATGTCTGGTTGCTCTTAACCAATATCAAGCTTACAATCTCTCTCTCTCTCTCTCTCTCTCTCTCTCTCGATATTGCCGCAACTAACCTAGGTTAGTGGTGCGTTTGATGTATGTTCCGTAGTGTCTACTTTTTCTCGAATTAAACAGACTTCATATCCACAGTTTGAAAACTATACATAAATTGATAGAAATATAATTCTAAATTAGTGTAATCGGAGGATAATATACAATTATTTATCATCAGCTTAAAATCAATACGAATAAATACTATATGATTTTAGTATAGAGATTACTTTTTATTATAAATTAAGATTTGACAAAAATTGTGTATATAAAAAATTACAGTGTTGAAGTTTCTGTTATGAAGCATAAATTTCTACACAGTACAGCTTGGAAGGTTTTATGTTTATGTCGAAACAGTTACATGATATGCAATTATTTATCATATATCTTCAAATGAATACGAATAAATAGTATATGATTTTAGTATACAGATTACTTTTTTATTTTGAAATTAATATTTGACAAGGAATGTGCATATAAATTAGCAGCGATGAAGTCTCTGTCATGAAGCATATATTTCTACACAGTGCAGTTTAGAAGGTTTTATGTTTATGTCCAAATAAGTTCTTCCCGAAGGTTACTTTCGACCAATTTTCTTTCTTAAATTTATATCCGTAAGGGCGTTAGAAATTCACTTTTGACGTAGATGCAATGACATTATATATAGACATTATTTCCGAAAGATATATAAGTAGTTCTTTCTTAATAGCTAGATGGTAATATATCAGCACATTCTTTCGTGAATATAGAAGCATAATGGTGATTGTGGGGTTACCTGTTATATCTGAAAGTAGCTCTTAGTATTTCTTGTGAGATTTCTTAGAAAATCTGTAGACGCACACAAAATACACACCAATATAGATTTATAGGTGTTTTTTTTTACTAATCTATGTTGCATGCAAAAGAGAGAGAGAGAGAGATTGAGAGAGAGGGAGAGAGAGAGAGAGAGAGAGAGGAGAGACGTAAAGTTGTTTACTTCCCCTCAGTTTGAGTAAGGTTTTCGTCATATCAGCCTTACTGCGCAACGCATTGGAAAAGCGCACTTTAGTTCAGATTATTTTCCTCAGTAAATATGCAAGGCTCTTGCTGGAGGAGTATGTTCTGATATCTCAGAGCGCACATTTCACATCTCTTTACGTTATACGTAGCTATCAGTATCATCAGACTTCACGTCATCGCAATTTTGAAATTTGTTTTTCCTCTTTTTCCAAAAGCTCTTTTTATTCGGTGTTCTTTCATGGTTTCAGTATTTTATCACTCTCGTATGACTTTTGATTCTGTAACTCTAAACTACGGTTCCTGCAATCTAATTTGGATCTATAAAATGAAGATTACATCCTCCTTTTTATTCTTCCTAGCAGGAAGTGCTGCCTCCCTTATTAAATACGATTGCAAAGTCTTCAACTGAGCGAAAGTGAAGAGTTTTCATTGTTTTAAAATGGTAATGGGAGTTGCAGCATGCAATGATAAAAACTGTATCTCTAAGGTATATCTCCCATTGATATCTCTACTCCTGAAAAACCTTTTAAGAATGGGACAGTGATTCAATACCAGTTATTTTTTTTCGTTTCTTATATTTTCCAACTTTCCAGTCAAGAACCCCGCTTTATGGTTTTCAAAATGTTTAATGAGAGAGAAATACAAAAGTGACAGCAAATAAGTCATAATCGATGTAGGTTTAAATGGGATGAAAAAAACACTCCAGTACATTTAAATAGTAGAGGTAAATTATTGCATTTTTATTGTGTAACGAGTAAGAAATGCTCTCTCATTATATCTCCATTAATATCTTATTCCTTAATGAAGACTTCGAATCTTGGAACACTGAAAAACATTGACAAATGAACGTCATCTCTTCACATATACAAGTCAGGCGAAATCACGAGTGACATTTTATAGACTATCACCATGCTTGGCAACAAAACTAAAAAGTTCAATTGGATACTTTAATAGAGCTGCTACGAGGCGAAGATATTTCTGTATAATTTACACAGTTCAGTGAGTACACTTCCAGCCCGATTACACTGAATTACATTATGGGATAAATAACCGATTATATTGCTAAAATATATGACACTGAAATAGGTGTGATGAATTTAAAAAGATGGTTAAATAAATAAATAAATAATAAAAAATAAATAAATAAATAGATAAATAATAAAATAAATAAATAAATAAATAGAAAGATGCATGAAATTAAAATCAATTAATCAAGAAATATTCAAATAAAAGGTAAAATAAAACTTATAATTTATTCCAAATTGCAGAAAAGTTATATCCGAACTTATAAAGACAGAGAAAGAGAGAAAAAATGAAAATAGTATGAGTAAGGGAGCGGAATTACAGAAATTCCTGAAGCAAATGAAATCACATTTCCACACTGTGAAGGGGACATGTGTCATACGGTCTATTGCCCAAAGAGAGGTCATCCATGCAAGAAGAAGGGCGCTGAAGGCAAGAACCATGAAAGGTAGGAGGGGAGTGGGGAGCTGCTGTGAAATATTTCAGTCATCTTTTTTCTATTATGGAATGCAAGACTTGTTCACGATAAAATACTGAAAGTGAAAAGAGGGTTTTTATATATAGTAGAGAGGGATGCAGAATAAAAACATCTAAAAAAACAAATAAAAGGAAAAGCGAATGCTAAATATTTTGCTGTGGAATTTCAACACGATTCACATGGCTTTGCATCAAAGTAAAAGGGACAGGAAATAAAATTAACAACAATAAAAATACGAGAATGGGAACGATTTTTTTGAAGTTGTGGTTGTATGGCAAAAGTCAGGATTTATATTTTTTACACTTACTTCATTTGTGTTCTTTCCTGAAGGATTGAAAACACTCATAATGATAATTTTATTCAACACATTGCTCTGAATTAGTGGAGGTCATTGAATTGAATGGTGGATATATAATATATATATATATATATATATATATATATATATATATATATATATATATATATATATATATATATATATATATATATATATATATATATATATATATATATATATATATATATATATATATATATATATATATATATATATATATATATATATATATATATATATATATATATATATATATATATATATATATATATATATATATTATATATATATACATACACGTATATAAAGGAGGGTTCATTTCTCTGGGAAAAACATAAAGCAATTATTACAACCTGGGAACTTTATTTGTACTGACACGGAAGAGTTATAATTACTTAGCTACCTTACAAAAAAAAAGTAAAGAGCTTGCTAATGGCATCAAAGGGAATATAACCTTTATGGTTTGATTACTCTATACAAAGTTATTAAACTTTTTTTTTACCGTTGACTGAAGCTACATGTAATCGGCTTTAGTACTTAAGAAGTTATTAACTGGAAGTACTATAATATTTTCATCCACTCAAAGTTATTTCAAACTTAATGGAAAATGTTGTTGTTGGGATAAATAAAATCTTTACTTAGATTTAGCAAACTTTCTACCATCTGCGCGGTCGGATTTTCAGTTTTCTGTTTGTTTAATTAATTGATATAATTGCGCTACGTGTGTGAGTCTAACATTCATCAATTTTTTAACTGTAAATGGTTAGATTTTTACTGCAGTAATCTCGGCTACATTCAATCATTTCATGCATACTTACCAACTTGAAAGGGTTCCCTCTAAAAAAAGCATGCATAGTACTCAGTCCTTAGCCTTTTATTTTATCCCACTGTCTCTTTTCTTTCTCTTACACACACACACACACACACACACACACACACATGTTAGGAAGGCGAACTAACTATTTTTGTTTTAAACGATAAAAAAAAATTCTCTCGTATTCGAGATGATTAATAGAAACAAACATAATTACAGATAACAAGTTCCTGAATATTTCTTACCAGAAAGTAAATTAAATCTTTCAGAAGCCCCTAGTCTTCAAGAGGACTGACAGAGATTCTGTAAGGTTGATAAAATACAAAATTGCATTTCAAGTCATTTCAGATGTACTTGAAATCATTTTCGAGAAAATTCTAAAATTAAGAAAACAAAAAACGTCATATCGGATGATGTCAAAGAACGCAAGTTTCTCTAATCCACCTGTCGTTTGTGTAAAAGACTAGTAAAATGCTCAAGGATTTGGCTCTACAATAATCTACAAGAGCTATAAATCAAACAAATATTAAATATGCAGTAAACAATTGAATTAGCCAGGTAATCAAAACGCAAAGGGAAGGTTTTACCGAGCCATACAATAGACTACTATGAGATTCAGGGCCTCTGTAACACGGTTTTTTCGCAATAACTTTTTATCTATGCATTTCATAAATATAACGCTTATTCAGAATACATATTATATCAACACATAAATTTTGAGTGTATTCTGCACTACGTAGGTTGAATAAATTTGGTACTTATAATGTAAAAGTGACCTTTTTTGAAGACGGGCCAACTTACTCAGAGAAAAGGTTTCGAACGCACTCGTTACGTAACTTATGACATCATTTCTTCCCTCTTTCTCGATGGATGATTGGCTATACGTAACGAAGGCTAAACCTCTGGCACAATGACATACCAAATTAATAACAAGCAAAGCAGTACACCTTTATGAACTCTGGAACCTCCCCACTGATAATTGTCATAATGAACAAACCAACAAACTATGTTAATAAATACAAAAACATTTCGATATTAGTCTAACTCCCAAAATAAGTTTCCAAAGAATTACAGTCGCTTTATAGGTCACAATCAGATTGACAAGATGTAGGGAATAGTTGGTAATTACCAAAAAACATAGTAGACAAGCTTGATTGATAACTGCTATAACCAATGTCAAGCAATTTTTTATTTATTGGAACTATACCTACCTATTTACTGAAAAAAAAATAGCCGGTACCAGTATATTGGCTTTAAACCTTCACCAATAATTATCGTCAGAATGGTGACTTCATGAGGCTCCACCCACTTTCGCCTCGTTATAATTCAGGATAACACTGAAGGCTACCATGGGCATTGTTGGATTAGAAAGAAAATTTAACTTGTTGGCTGGTATAAAAACTAATTTCTGAGTAGTTGTAAGAAGTGCTAAATGATCCTCAAGGATCCCCAGCAGTTGGTCTAAAACTCTAAACGTTTAATTCATGTATATTACTGCTATACTGTTGCGGCACTACTGCTACAGTAGTATTACTACGCAAGCACTGATACCCCACCCACATCTATGTATCGTTCCGCCATTCATAAAGTCTTGGGTTTCAGAGCGATGGCTTTTCTGTCTGGTGGATGGGCGGGGCAACATTTAGTCAAGAGGTGTTCGTTTACCTTGCTTACGTAATGAATGTTTTTCGACTCTTGGCTCGTAATCATTGGCCATGGCGTCGGCTAGTTCATTTTTACTCTATAAAAATCAAAACTATCGGGTTTAGGTTATTGATAATGCTGACAAAATTTGTGTGTGGTTGTAAAATATACATATGTCAACTTTTAGCTACATCCGATGCTTTGACAGGGAGCAAAGTCCAAAAAACCGTGTTACAGAGGCCCTGAATCTCATAGTAGATTAATGGCATGAATGAGCGAAGGGCAATATTGACAATGCCTCAGTGAAAGAAAGAAGGATGAGGACGAGAAATCTATTCCAGTAATCGTTTTGCATCATTGATTACTTCCGTAAAATAATGGTGAAAGTTTTGTCCTTGAGTATACGCTCATCAGGCTGGTTGTCATGGCCTCAAAACCTATAAAAACCTAAATACAAAAGTGCTTCTGATAATCTCACTGTGATTACCCAAGAATCATCATTCAACTGTGGCTGATCCGGATTATATCTAACTGTACCCAAAGATTACAAGGATCATTATACCTGCGTCACTAAGTTTGGCAAAATTGTTGAGTGATGGAGGTGAGACCAAAGGATCAATAGGTAATAAACTTAATTCTCTTGAAATAGCTCGACAAGTTCGAAACTGTTAACACCATTTTCCATATCATATTGAGAACTTATGATGAAGAATGATTATTTTAGATCCTAAAATTCTGAGATTGTATATAAAATTGGATATCCGATCGCATTTATTATGCAGACGTAGATAGGTTCATCGTATATGCATTTAAAACTTACATGCATGAAATGAGAGAGGCTAGGCTTTCTCTGTAGAAAGGAGATGCTACTAATTGAAATTTAAAGGAGGAATATAAGTTTAAATAAAATTCATCCTTAATTCATGATATTTTTCAGTGATTAGAAAGAAATGACATGTTAGTATAATAATACCGGAACATGCTTTCATATATATATAGATATATATATATATGTATATATATATTATATATATATATATATATATATATATATATATATATATATATATATATATATATATATATATATATATATATATATATATATATATATATATATATACTTTAAGAAACTTTGATATTTTCACCATTTCTGGTTACAAACAAATTCCTTACGTACTATTGTAATTGTAATTTGTTTTATAATACTGTACATACATTCTTATCTCCAATAGTCATGATAAATCATTGAAATATGTATTATGCCGTGGACCCTCAACTTCTGATTTTATAAATACATAACTTGAGGATTCCTCTATCATTCTGTTACTTACACCTTTTCATTATTATTATTATTATTATTATTATTATTATTATTATTATTATTATTATTATTATTATTATTATTATTATTATATTATTATTATTCCAGATTTGGGACAGATCTTATCAGGAACACTGTGGTTCGAAAAATTTATGATTTCTCAGACAATACGAAGACGTGGTATAAAACAAGTTATACCGGCGCAGCGGACAAGGAAGATGTATTTCTTCTACAAGGGAAGCACTTAAGGCATATTCTTTAGATCGTATTATAAAAGTCTTCGATACCAAAGGGAAACTCTTATATAATACTTTGGTATCATGAGCTATCGCACATGCTAAAACATAGTTTACTAAAATAAATAGATAAATAAATAAAAAATTAATAAATAGATAAAAAAAATAAAGAAAGAAACAAATAACTAAATTAATCAATAAATAGATAAATAAAAATATAACTAAATAAAATTTAATAAATAAACAATAAATAAATAAGCTTTTCCTCGTAGAAAAAATCCAGACTTCAAACGTCACGAATTACAATTTTAGAAGCATTATTAACTATGAATTTGACCAGCATTTAATTAGTGATGTATTCATTAGCTTTGTGCTAAAATATTTACTGATCCTTGTAAAAATGTTTTTGTCAAACGTTTGGAAAAGTAAAAGGAATTTATCAGTATTACCTCAACAAATATAGAAATTAATGGGTTCCCTTTTACTCTCGTTTATTTCAAGGTGTGCAGCACACCTCACACAGACATTTATTGATTAAGTATCTGGATAACTGATGATTTTCTTATATATATATATATATATATATATATATATATATATATATATATATACTATATATATATAGATATATATATATATATATATACATATATATAAATATATATATATATATATATATATATATATATATATATATATATATATATATATATATATATATATATATATATATCTATATCTATATATATATATATATATATATATATATATATATATATATATATATATAATAAAAGGATACATATATATATATATATCATATATATATATATATATATATATATTATATATAAAAATATATATATATATATATATATATATATATATAATATATATGATATATATATATATATATATAAATATATATATATATATATATATATATATATATATATATATATATATATATATATATATATATATATATAATAATGATAATAATAATAATAATAATAATAATAATAATAATAATAATAATAATAATAATAATAATAATAGTAAAAGGAGCCCATAAAAACACCAAAATGCAGAGATAAAATACTATATTTCAGAGACTGCTGTCTCCGTCTTCAGGTAGATGAATGAGAAAAGTTACAGAAAAGGTGGTATGATACCAAAGAGGTCCATCCACAGGTAAGCAATTAGGTCACTCCCGCTGATAATCTTCCTTTAATCTTCTAAGCGTCGGTTGAATGAAAAAACCTGGTCGATGATATCTGAGTCCTATACTCCCTTTGAGATATTCATTACCTGCCTCTTTTTGATCAGGGCCGACTTCCCATCATTTGATACTCCTGTACCGGTCGTTGCTGCTATAAATTATACGTGACAAATTCCAGTTTATACTATGGTTATGTTCATTTATATGGTTGAAAATAGCTGAGTTCTGTTGTCCATACCTACTCTCCGTTTGTGCTGTATTAATCTCTGGGGAAGTGATTTTCCTGTAATCCGATGTTAAGATGGTCACAGTCTAGGCATGGGATTTCGTAAACGCCTGTGTCCTTGGGGGATGTCTTTTGTTGGACGTGAATCAGGGATTTGGCTAAGGTATTTGGGTAAGTAAATGCAAAAGGGCTAGATTTCCCAAGGGTCTGGGTCACCATCTTAATCCTGTCCAGGTGTGGAATTTTAATTTTAATTTTATTGTTTTGTGTGTCTCTGGTCTTGTCTTGAGGGGGTCGGTAGAAAATTACGTTTGCTTTGTGAATTGCTTTCTCAGTTATATGGTCAGGATACATTAAAGACAAAAGCTGTTTACGAATTAGTTCAAATTCTTTTTACAGTCTCGAGACTGAAGATGTATGCAAGTTTCCCTTTCTTGCATGATGTTACCTTCAGGAGAGCATGCATATCCATTATTCAAAAGGAGTTTCGGCTGTGGACTTGAAAATTATCCCCAAAAATCCCTTAACTATTGGATCTCTGTTTAGAATAAAAGACTGACTCAGTCCTCTGCTTTCGTGGGATGCACAAAGAGGCTGTTGAATCTTCGAATAGATTCCCACAGGGGCATACGCCATAGAACAGGTTGTAGGTTATCTAATTCGGAACAATCTAATATACGTAATCATTCAAAAACATGTAAAATCAATATTGACAGCAAGGATTTTTCTATCTTGGGCCAACTGCAGAACAACAATGACCTTACTATTTTAGAATCTATAATTATCAAAAAGACTGTACCGTCGTTAAACACCCAACGTCCTCTGTAAAATTGTAGGATTAGCCAATAGGAATCATAATCACCATGGTATGAAATGAAGATACTGCTGTTAAATATAATATGCTCACGTAATTATTGTTCCTGTTAATAATTACATTGAGAACTGAATACTCGTTGAGAACTGCTTCGTAAAATGAGCTCGGTAAACGTGTTTCGAGAATTCTCTAACCTACTTCTGTAACTAAGATTCGTATAAGTACGAGATTTTGCTATAGTGTACTACACCCAGTACCGTAATTTATAAGAGTATCATGACTCACAAATCATAAAGAATAGACACTTGTCCTGTACGAAGAGGCAAAAGGCTCGATTAGCCAGAAATGGATGTGAACAAAACAGTATACCCCTCCCTCTCTCTCTCTCTCTGTGAATGTTACTTCAGTTTAAGTATATTTTGCACGATTTATTTTTATCTATCTATCTATGCTACTCTAATCTAATAATAAATAATTTAAAAGTTGTATATATCTAACGATTCACGCTGTGTTACCTGCCAGCAAGGCTGGCATTACGGTATGGTACGGTTGATATTTATAGCCTATGTGTACGGTACGGAATTACGCAACGATAATTTTACCATAGTACGGTACGGTACAGTTCAGGTACGGAAAAAATGTGCAAATTCCGTAACGTACTACCTTACCTTAGGCAATGGATATATTACTTTTGGTCTACGTTGAAAACAAGGGAACAATATTAATTAATTATTAATAATAATAACCAGAAATAAGCATAGCATACTATTATTAGCAGCAGCAGAGCAGCAGCAGCAGCAGCTGTACTAGTAGTAGCTATTTAATATTTTGTCTTAAGATCAAATTTTTTTTTTCTTTCTTTAGTGACTATTGACTGGGTTATGAGTACATAATTATAATTATTAGTGAGAGATATCTGCATGTATGGTGGAGTAGTAGAACGATAGACACTGTGATTGATGGTAAATCTACTGTTATACTTGTGTTTGGTTACCTCCTTGGCAATCTTCATTTGGACTCAGGGCATCAGCCATATGCTTGCATTACGAAGGTGAAGATAGATGGCCGCCTAGGAACATAGCTGTCGGGATGGTAGCAGAAATCCGTTTGTCACGCAACTTTTTAACTTTTTTTTTTTTTTTTTTTTTTTTTTTAGCAAGAGAGAGCCGCCAATTGGCTACAGATTGGTTTGAATAAGTAACTGGTTATAGTTGCTCTATGTGTTACAAATAAAAATTGAGCATTTTTACCGGACATCCATTAGAGTTAAAGCCTTGAATATACAGAAATATTTTAGCAAAATCTCGTACTGATACCAGTCTCATTACAGTGTTATTGACCAAAAAAACGTGACTGCACTGTCTGTGAAACCCACAGTAAGAAGCTTTACCAATTACAAATACATTATCTTTTATTCAGGCTTGGAGTAATGTCATTTATCTGAAATGTTTTTAATTACACGTTTTGAAGTTAACTGTAATTGCATTGTTTTTTATTTATAATTAATGGTAATTGTAATTGTAATTGTAACTGAAAAGTTCAAATAATAAAGTACCTTATTTGAGATTGTTATCCTAGAGCAGCCCTCTTACTTTTCGAGAACTCATCTTAACCAAATGCAATGGAGAGATGTTTTGAGTTGCTTCCCAATTCATTTATTATATTATTAAGGGAGAATCTTAACAAGCCAGCTACCAATTCTAAAAAAATTTTTTTCCTTTTTATTCCATTTATTTCCTTTTTTTGTGCAAAAAGTTTTGTGAACATTTTTTCCAATATTTGAGTTTTGTATTTCAGTATCATTTTCTTATAATCAGCATAATAATTTTCACCACAATAAACATACTAAAAATTTACTTAGGCAAATCATAGGATGCTAACGATAATTTCTACAGGTCTAAAATATCTTAGATATGTTTGTTTTGTATTTGTACTAAAGGTATTATAAGTTACAACTTACATTTGTTGCAGAAATTGACTGTAAAAGGACACCAAACTCAAGTAAAAGTCTTTGCAACTATCTGCATTTTTTTAAGGAATAAGTGTGCGAAAGTAATTGAGTAATACGTTTTTATATATGTATTTGTAGCTGTGATTACAATTTGATATATTAAAATTGTAATTGCATTTGATATTGTTCCCCATCTTGTAATTGAAGTTGTAACTGTAATTCGATAACAAGTCAGGAAAATATTGATTTTAATTATTGTAATAGACATAAAGCAAACGTAATTAATCCCTAACCTGCTTAATATTATTACATAAGATATGCGGACTAGTAGCTACTTCATACGAAATGGATGAGCATAAAAATATTAGGAACAAAAATGAAATTTTTTTCATGCATACATGGGAGAAAAACTGATTAGAACTTCAGTGATTTTTTGTTTTTCCACTGCACTTCGGCTTCTCTCGGGGCACCTGTGAATTGTTCAATAATTAATAAATCGACTTTATCTTTCTCGGGATCTATGGGATTCATGTCTGCACCCTTATTTGGCCAGTCAACCAATTCAAATCCTCTCGACCTAGAAACCATTCCTGGACTATTCTGGCCGTATGGATGGGGCAGCCGTCATGAATGAAAATGACAGGACTAGGTGGAAAGGGATAATTCCGCTGGTGAAGTGAAGGGAGTAAGAAATTCTGAAGAATTTTAACGTATTTTCCATGGGGAAACCCTCACTCTTGGTGATATCACATATACATGTAAGGCAAATCCAGGCCCACACGTTTACGGTTACAAGCCACTCCTGGCAACTTCGTAAATGTTTCCTCTGTGGTATCTGAAGGAAAACAATCTGAATTTTTTTACAATTTACGCGTTGCTTTCCGTAACTGGGAAAATAATGATATATCGTTTGGGGAAAGTGATGATGCTAAGTAACACCCCTGCATTAAGATAATGTTTATTTCATCTATGATGATTTAATACTTATTACAAGTTTGCCTCCTCCAACCTCTTATACACTAAAACAGCTCGAAAGCAGATCAATGGAATTCACGTTAAGAGAGGAACACCACCACCTTTAGTGTTTCAAACAGACAATTAACAATTTATCATTATGAAGCATACAGAATTTTAAACGTTATCAATGACAGTAATGACCTGAGATGTTGCAATGCCAGTAACAGCCAATCAATCACTCAGTCCCAGTGATCGTGTGATTTAATATATCACTTTGTTCAGTGATAACGATATCACTGCTACAGCACCCCTATTACACGCTAACAAGTTTGTCACCCAATCATGGCTAGACTGATGGTGTTGTATAAATTTTGATAGGTTACCTGTCCTCTGCTAGTAGTATTCGTTTATAGTCTCCAAATGAACAGCAACATATGGTTCTCCGGGCGCAGATCGTCGCTCTACGAGAAAGTGGGCTTTCAATACATGCTGTGCACAGCGTCTTGATGTCTCCCCTAACAGTAAATAAATGGAAAAAGGAGGCATGCTTAGACTGGAAATTGACCGACTTTGGATAGCATTTATTTATTTACATTTATTTTATTAATTTTTAAACAATAAACTTACAAACCCGTAAAATCATGAAACCTAAATTACAGTTGCCTTGGTCTGTTGAACTCTAATAGTGATTCGTTCTCTTTACTTCCCAGAATACCAAATAGCGTTCCCCATAAGTAAACAGGCTATAATTAATCTTGATTATCTAGGTATCTGAATGTTAATTACGTATTTCAGTTCGAAGACTTCCACCACGAAAGACCACCCGTTAGGATAACGACGACATTCGACGAGCAGCAGAAGAAGACCCTTTTACCAATACTATTGCTATTCGTGAACGTCTGGCATTAAATGTCTCGGCTATGACGGTGCGAAGACGTCTGCATGAGGCAGGAATACCTCATAGAATTCCTGCCAAGAAGGAATTTCTCACCGAACGGCATCGTGCTGATAGTCTTGCCTTTGTTCAACAGTTTGTGGGGGAGGATATGGAATTTCGGTCTCGAGTCGTATGCAGTGACGAAAGGTCTTTTACTAGCAGAAGTCACGGCAGGATACATAAGTGAAGACCGAGTAATATAAGGTGAGTTTCTATAATCATTAATAACAGTCAGATTATAATAATTATAAGCAAGGGTAATATTATAATCAAAAGATAATAATTTTGTCAATAACCATGTATTTTCCGCTAATTAAATTATATTGCCACGAGAAGTGTGAAAATAAAAAATCTTCATTGAAAACCCCCAAAACCCCCCATTAGTTCTACTATGGCCAGCTTTCAGGCATTAAGCAAATGCATTATTAATGTTATGAATAATGACGTAGGCAAACTTATAATAGCTATAGAGTACAGCCTGTTTACTGAATTAAAGAATATCATATCATAACGGACCGTTGCAGATCAAACTTAATACTATTATAAGTATTAATCCTTGCAGATGAATAAACATTCTTAACTTATTGCAAGGGTTCTTACTTAGCATTTTATTTTCCCAAACGATATAGCATTATTTTCCGTATTACGAAAAGCAAACCGTAAATTGTTAAAAATTAGATTTTTTCCCTTCAGATACTACAGAAGAAACATTTACGAGGTGACCAGGAATGGGCATTTCAGAGTAAGCGTGTGGGGCATTGTATGGATGATATCACCAGGATTGAGTGGAGGTTCACTGGTGAAAAATACATTGAAATTCTTCAGGATTTCTAACTTCTTTCACTTCAACAGCGGAATTATTCCTCCCCACCTGCTCCTGTCATTTTCATTCACGACCGCTGCCCCATCCATACGGCCAGAATAGTCCAGGAATCTGTTTCAAGGTCGAGAGGATCTGCAATTGCTTGACTGGCCAAGTAAGGATACAGACATGAACCTCATGAAAATATTTAGGCTAATTTGGTAAAATGTTGGAAGCTTGAGAGGGAGAGGACCACTGGGAACACAATGGAAGGTCTTCCACAACCAACCACAGATCGTCAGAAACCACGAATCTTTTATGCCTAACAGATTGCAAGAGGTGATCTACAAGGAAGGTGGCTGGACTTCTCACTAATATTAAAAATAAATGTAAAAATTGAGTATGTATATTTGTATTACCCCACGGCTTCGCTGAACTTCCATGTCGTATGATGTAAACAAAAATCGTAAACAGAATGAATATCGTTTAGCTCCAGGTCATGATTATTATAATTTATTTATTAGAAAGGTGAATTTGATATTTCAATGGAGTTCAAAATCTAAAGGGAATTTCGCTATCCTGGATTTTTTTCTTTAAAAATTATCTAAAAAGAGAACCCTAGGACAATATCATTAAACTACATTTCTCCAAATAGCTCTTTCCACAATGGACAGGTAAATGACTGAAGGGGCTGTTTTAACAGTAGAGACGTCTGTCTCTTATCCTCACACGAATGATGATAAGAGCGAAAGGAATTTCTGTCCGTGACGATTAAAACATGTATCACAATTAATATATTAGAAAATATAAGCCAAGTAGTTATTTGTTATCCATATCATGTAATAATTATTGTAATGAACGGCGTTTAGGGAATAACCTCTACAGTATATTCAAGAGGGAATAAAAACCTAACCATGAATACATGAAACCTCTTGAATATCAACAATTGTTTATCATTGGCAAACGAATTAAGTTTACCATATGGGAATGGTTAAAAGTTTGCACCAAGTTTGGGAGTCCTTCACTTTCCATTACACGTTGTGGAATTTTCTCTGTCCCTAGTAGTTTCATTTTGATTCCTCAGTAACGTATAGTATCTCTCTCTCTCTCTCTCTCTCTCTCTCTCTCTCTCTCTCTCTCTCTCTCTCTTTTTCATTCTATATGTATTTACAAGAGAGAGTGAGTTTAACCCAATCATTCTTCTTGTAAATGTTGTTGTATTCAGAAAATCTACAGTACTATAATATTAGGATAAATACTAAAAACACGCAGGCATTAAAGATAAACAAGAAAATATTCAAGTGGCGCTTTTTCGTTAGCCATACTCTCTATCCACGAGCATATCTAGTACTTCGTCCACTCATCGGGTCGCAACAGCCCACCTTACCCCTAGACCCCAACCCATTTCAGTTGTAGCAAAAAACCAGGCTGAGGACATCGGTACAGCAAAAAGCAAGAAGCTTGTCAGTTGAATTACATTTTAGAATTCCAAAACCTGTAAGGCTAAGGCCCCACCGAATCCGGCGCGGCGCGTCGCGTGCGTCCAACACGGCTACGCGTTTTGTGCGTTTCGATCAACTGTTATAGTTCAAACACGAGTGGCCCCACACGGCGCATGAGCGTGCGTGGCGTCAGGTGCGTTACGGACTAGACGCACAAGGAACAAAACATTTTGTTTTTAGCCGCGCGTGGACGTGCGTCTCTGAGCGTGGGGTCCGCATGAAGGAAGAAATTGTGGTAGACCTACAACACTTGCATTTGAACCACCTGCCCAACTTTGAGTTATAATCAAATGTGATGATTTGTGGTTAAAATAAAGGATTAAAATATTTTTTATATATTCTAATGGATACATTTATGTAAATATCTTTGTTTCAGAAGTCCTGTATCAAAGTGTTCAGTTCACACACAATTCTACGTATCTTAATTTTGTAATAAATAAAATAAAGTGCAACTTTAATTTCGAAATCAGTAATCCTTCTCTCAGAGTTACTACAAGTTTCTTACTTTGATACGGATCTTCTGTAATTGGTATCAAATTTTGATATTTGAGTTATAATGCCCTCGTGAATTAAGTCAAAGGTTTCCGCGGCATCCGACAATATTTAAAAAAAAACTTGTCTGGACGCTATCGTAACTTATGAAAGAGTTTTGCATATTCACTCTTTCCTCATCTAAAGTTATGTCATAAGTCCAGATTTCCTACTGTCAACGCCTCTAATTTGGTTGACAGCACCGAGTCAGAGGAAACCTCGCGCTCTCCCTTCATAACGGCAAGTACTGGTGAAGTTTGAATTGTCCGTCTTATAACCGTCACTCGTTTGTCTGGTTGCGGGCCACACTCGCAGAAGACGGAGACGCTTGTAGACGGATAGCCATGTTGCACGCACGCGACGCGCCGCGACGGATTCGGTGGGGCCTTAGCCTTAGACAGCTTAACACAAGAACTCAATCCCCGATTACCACTCCCCCGACCACCCAAAAAAATATATGCATATATTAGTTTAGTCAAGATAGAGGGTGTTAATGGCATATCAAAACTGCATACTTAGCACAGTGGTATTTCTAGATGACATGTCACTTTAAATTAGCTAATATGGGAGAGAGAGAGAGAGAGAGAGAGAGAGAGAGAGAGAGAGAGAGAAAGGAGCTAAGGTGTCAGACACTTTCAACACGTTCACTGAGTTTTTGAGTATGTTCAATGAAGTGCTGCTGCGCTTCTCTTTATAGCTTCCTATTATATTATTGGTAGGAAACGCACTGCAACCGATAGTATAAACTTGGCTTACGTGATAAGGTTAAAATATCCTGTTATGATGTTCCTGATTCTCTCCAATACCAATATAACTCTAAATTTTGATAAATTTTAAGTATTGCGTAATGAATATGACCGATATATAATAACAGACACGGTGGAAAGATAACGTCTTAGAGGAAAGTTAAATGGAATCTTAATAAACAAACTTATATTAAAAGTGAGACAGTAATCTTAGTTACAGTGATATAACCTGCTCAGATTTCTTTTTTTTTCTTTTACTCCATGTGTGTGTGTGTGTGTGTGTTTCTCTTACCTTACCTAATGACTCCTCCCACTGAAAGAATTCCAGAGCTTATTGGTGGAACTCTTGCTAAGAGAGGAAGAGTCCTCCCCCTCAGTAAACACTGTTACCATATAATTTTTCGAAGTCCCTCAAGAAGGTGTACCAGGGAAACCTGTGTCCAACTGTACTTACCCAACTCCAGATACTCCAGGCTATCCTTTGCTGTCCGCCGGTCAAGGTCATGGATATACCAACAACAACATAGACCACAACCAAGAACCACAACACCCAAGGACCACAACTCCACAACAACAAAAAAGGAACACAACTCAACAACACAGCAAACCAACAAGGAACACAACAACAACCAAGGAACACAACCACAACAAAAGACCAATGCACAAACAATTACCAACACAAAATGAACAACAACACAAAAAAAAGCAACACACACACCCACTAACAACACCAACAACAACCCTCAACCACAACAACTCGCATATAATCCAACAGGAACTCACATACAATTCAACAAAAACCTCACAGCACAACAACTCCTAAGCAACCAATATCAAACCCAACAACAATCAGCAACAAACCAATAACACACTACTTAAATAACTTAACCAATCCCTCAACACTTTCCACAGACTGCTGCCAACACTACTGATTATCACAACTTCTGACTAAGACTGACTAAAAAGACTCACTCAAACACAGAACTCTGATCTCCAACAGCACCAGCAGACAACTCAGAACTCACCACAACCAATCCAAACTGTTAAACCATCCAACCACCAATTACCCTCTCTCTCTCTCTCTCTCTCTCTCTCTCTCTCTCTCTCTCTCTCTCTCGCAGATGTCGTCAAATGGAACTCCATATTTCCTCCCTCGTTACATTTGACAATGTCTCCTTACACTCACAACACCCACACTAAATAGTCTTCCGCAACACACCACAGACACTCGGATGCAGGTCCCTGGATCTTGTTTTGAGGGCCCTCATACACACTTAGTTACACTGCCATCCACTTCTCCCAGACTACTTCCAGTCAGACTACCATTACCATCCTCCAAATCCCATTCACTATCTCATCACCCCTTCCAACTCTTGTCCGAATATCTCTCGTAACTCTGCCCACCAAATCACTTACCTCATTTACACTCCTCCCAAACTCCCGAAAAGACTCATTCATACTGCCAACTACAAATCCTTACCATCTGATTCCTTCCTGGTGAAACTTCACTAAACCCTGACAATTCAAAAACACACGCTATACGTATAATTCCTCCCTCAAAGTTGTCCGTATTACATGCCTTATCCACTATTTTTTACCCTAACACTAACCTTCTATCATGCAGCTCACGTTCTCTCTTTCATTCCCTTTCTTTACCTTCTTCTGCTTTCTTCCATACTCAACCAACACTAACTGCCAATCTTCCAGACCCATTCGCTCACTGAGACTCAGCTCACATTTATTCACCCGCAACCACTCACCCATCGCACTCTCCCAAACATATTGTCGCATACTACAGGACCCGCCCAACTGAATCCCCTTTTCACTAAGTTTCCCGAATTCCCAGCCTGGCTCATCCTCTTTTGCCTACACACACTCGCCACATGACCTGCCAATCCACATTCAACACATTTTGCACGCTGTTCTTTACACATCCTAGAATAATGCCCATTCTTCCACAAACCACTTCATACAGGTACCCCGACATCCACTAGCTATGTTGCCCTACCTGTCTACACCTATAACATTTAGATCCCTGTCTTTCTTACACTTTGCTCACTAAATGCCCCGTTTGCCCACACCCGAAGCACGTTTCCTAACGCCCACCAACATTCATTCTTCCTGTGTCATGGCTTACCACATCTATGACACTGCTGCTCTCGCTCACAACTAACTGACCCTACTCTTCCAACAATCGCACTCCAATTTCTTTTAGGGCTAACTACACTCACGTTACTTGCCCTAACACTCCTATCTACCACTCGCTCTGCCATTCGCCTCGGCCCTTCCAAAACTGCCTCCCTATAGCTTTTAAATTCTGGTACAACCTCAGCTACTTCAGTCTTAACACTAACATTCCTACTCTCTTTCATGCACCTATCTAACACGTAATCTTCTATTTCTAAAATGTCGTTCCATGTCAACCTTTCATTCGTCCATCACATTTTCTCCTTACGTTTCAGATTTATAAACTCATATACGCCCTCTGGTACAGTCGCCAACAGCTTTCGCACTAACTCCTTACACTCATTTATCCCTTCGTCCCCAAACTTTTTCCTGGCTAATGTTTCTAACCTACAGACATACGTTGACAACGACTCACCAACATTCACTCTTGCCTCTTCAAAATCATGCTTTCCTTTATATCTAACGCTACTCTTTATCCTCTTTGCCTGTTCTACAATCCTGGCTTTTACACTCTCATACAGCACATTCCCTACACTCATCATTACCCCATACATACTTAACAGAAATCCCATCAAAAAGCTACCTAACTCTCTGCCCAGACTATCTTGTTCCCCATACTTGGCTCACAATATTCTCATATTCCTTAAAAAAAGTCCCCTATGTCCCTACTACCATATTCCTCGTATTGTGCACATTGGGGTACCTCTCTCATATACACAGCCTTTCATACTTCCTGCTCACTCTCACTTTCACTACTTCCATTCTGACCCCTTTCCCTCTTCTGAATACAGTGAACCCACTTCCATACTCACGTCCATACTCTTGACTACGCTCTTCTTACCCTTCTTCTTTCTACCTACCTGTTTCCACCCACCGCTATCTAAATCACTCTCAGCCCTTTCCCCAATGTATTCCATCCTAGTCTCATCCTGTCTGTCACCCTTACTAACCTTCTTTCCCTTAGTCTTCTTCTTTTCCTCAAACCCTTTCTTATTCCTGTCCTCAGGTTAATCCTTATCCTGTGTCTTTCCCTTACATATCACAAACTAAATCACCTCGTCACTCTTACTCTCATCCACTCGCTCTTTCACTTTCTTTACCACTCCTGGGCCCATCACAAGACCCTTGGCTTCCTCGCCAACTAAACAACTACTTCAGCTTCTCTACCTCCTTCAACCCTTCCATCCTCACTTTCTCCACCAATCACACAACTCACTACCCCAATCGCCCTGCAGCTGCCGCACCAACAGTCCCTGTTCGGGCAACAAAAAATAATGTGGCGGGATCACAAGCTTTAAAACTGCCGCGTAAATCCCCCCCACATAAACCTAATCACTCCCAACTGCCAAACCCACCCTGAGCCACACTTCCTCTTTACACTACAAGAATTCATGCAGGACAATGACCTATACCAACAGAGAAAAATAAAAATAAACAAACCCAAAAAAAAACAATTCTCTCTCAAAGCACGTGTTACTATGGCGCACAAAAGTTCGTTCCCTCCGCTGATCCAGAGCGACACGAATCCGCGACTATGAAACCCCGAAACAGTTGAACAAGTAACTAATTAAGCACCCAAGGAAGGAGGATTGGGAAGCAGGTATTTTTTTTAACAAAGAGTAAAGTCTCCATAATCTAATATCGTTAATTAAGGTGATGAGCGTGAAGTTTTTTGTTGTGACGATACTGGGTTTGAGCGTAAAATGTGCAATTAAGGAAATATGTGAAATAAATAAGATAAAAGCTCTTAGGAAGTCAGTAATCATGTTTTTTTTTTAATGTTTCCTATAGATTATTGTATCTTATCAACAGACACGACTGTTCACAAGATCGATACAAATCTTTCACCAACAGTGTTATTGGTGTTGATCTGTAATCTGCAAGACACCCCTTATAAAAGAACTAACATCTATAGCAGCAAATTAGCAAAATTTTCAGTTCACTTACGACTTACGTTATTTTGAGGTAGCAAACACAAACTGATATATACTATATATATATATATATATATAATATATATACTATATATATATATATATATAGATATATATATATATATATATATATATATATATATATATATATATATATATATATATATATATATATATATATATATATATATATATATATATATATATATATATATATATATATATATATATATATATATATATATATATATATATATATATATATATATATAATATATATATGTGTGTGTGTGTTTGTGTGTGTGTCTGTGTGTGTGTATGAAGCTAAAAGGCCCATAAAATACTATTTTAAAGTTGCAACACATATTTCGAGGACTTCCTTCTGTGCTCCTGATCACTAGTAAAATATGGACATAGATTAAACTATTCCCTGGTGATTTTTGGCCTCATTAACTCCTGTCTCGCAACTCGTCCTCTTAGTATTGACAAAACGATAAAACTAATCAAACCTCTGTGAACTAACAAGATGTTCTCTTTCAATGGTAATTTTTATAAACATAGGTTGTAGCATGGGCAGTCCCCTATTCCCCTTCTAGCAAAACTACACATGGAATATTTCGAAACAGAAATTTTGTCCTCTATCAAACCCCCGCAACATGGTCTGGCTTAGATACGTAGATGATATTTTTACTTACCGGGATGATAGCTGGGGAGATTTCAATTCATTTTTCAATCAAACTAAATTCGCTAGTTCCAAACTATAAAATTTAAAACATAATGGAAAAGGACGGGAAATAAAAGCCGTTCCTGGACGTACTAATCATAAGAGAGCAGAATAGATATGCATTCCACTGAACACAGGAAACCAACCTTTCGTTGTTTCATATATTCATTTCTAAGTTACCACGATGTATCCGTAAATACCATGGTTGGGTGCAAACCTATTCCTCAGGGGGCGGAGCTGATTTTCAAAAGCAGCTGTCCGTACAAAAGGAAAATGCTGGAATCTGCTATCATCAATCAAACCAACAAAAATGAACCTGTCAGAGGACACTGGAAATCGGATGACATCGACAAACTAAACCTTGAGGCCGCTCCTATAGCAGGTGCCAAGAACATCCGACCACTGGACGAGTCGCCAGACGTGAGTTAATGAGGCCAGAAATCACCATGGAATAGTTTAATTTCCACCCTTCCTGGGTCACCAACAGAGATTTACTGCCACACTTCATATGTTTTTGTATATATATCCGTAAGACATCCTATGTCCAATATTCTACCAGTGATCAGGAGCACAGAAGAAGTGCTCGAAATATATGGTACAACGTTAAAATAGTGTTTTACGGGCCGTTTATCTTCATATTATACTGTTGTATTACTGTAAAAGGACATTCATATATATATATAGTATATATATATATATATATATATATATATACGCATATGAATATATAGATATATATATTATTTGTTGGAGTTTCTCAGGAGTCTTTAAAGAGATGCAGTGCAAGCTTCTTCCCTTCATTCACACTAGAATGATACAGTCACAGATACAAGTTCAACAATGAAGACTACAAATCAATTTGAAGTTCTCGTTAACAGCAACTGCTCTGGCTTTGGGTAGCTGACCAACTTCCGTCAGAGCTGTGCGGCATCCCTTTCTTTTTCCAAACTGGTGCTCTCCTTCGCTGCTGGGCTTCTAAAAGATTCTACAAAAGAGAATGTCCCACCTTACAATAGGCGGGATATGCTTTTTGGCCCTCCTGTTGGTCATTCATATTGGTTGTAGATTATCTAACGCCGTCGTTTACCTCTGTGATGGATTGACTTAATTCCTCCCCACCTGTGGGTAGAAACTTATGACGTCACCGTAACTGTCGAGTTTCTGACAAGAGTGTACTAGGTCGGGTCATAGGTGAAGATTTTTATGGAAACCCGCTTTGATTAAAACTTTGTGCGTGTTGCGGCTGCTGATGGGGACTCTTCCTGTGACTAGTTCTCTCTCTCTCTATCTCTCTCTCTCTCTCACTCTCACTGTCTTGTTTCTCCCTCTCTTTTATATAACGCTGTTCCTAACTGACATTCTCTTAGCTATCATTACATATGGCAGTCCCCGGGTACGACGGGTTCAGCTTACGGCATTCTGAGGTTAAGGTGCTTTTCAAATATATCCATCAGAAATTATTTCCAAGGTTATGACGCCTAAAAAACGCTGATCTAGTAGAAGAAAAATGATGCCAAAAATGCAACAAAAATAATCAATATTTGAAGGTTATTTTGATGAAAAATGCAATAACAACAATGCAGTTTACATAGTTTTTAATGTACCAAAGCATAAAAAAGTAAGGTTTTCTTAGGATTTTTTTATGATGTTCTGGCTTATGACAATTTTCGGCTTACGACGCGTCTCAAGAACGGAACCCCCGTCATAACCCAGGGACTGCCTGTAATACATTTTGCAGGATTGGGCCAATACCCATAGAGAAGGCAAGCGATTTGGGTGATAACACCGATGCCTGTTTTTGGAAACTTACAAATTATGGGGGTAGTCTCTCGTTGGACGAGGGGTTTTCGCGCTCGGCCACCAATCTGGTGGTCCGAAGTTCGATTATCGGCTTGGCCATCGCGGAATCAGAGGAATTTATTTCTGGTGCTAGAAATTCATTTTTCGATATAATGTGGTTCTGACCCCACAGTAAGCTGCAAGTCCCGTTGCTAGCTGCCCAATTGGTTCCAACAACCAAAAAATAACTAAACCTTCGGGCCAGCCCTAGGAAATCTGCTTATCAGTTCAGTGGTCTGGTAAAACTAAGATATACTCAAGTTTTACAAATTATGGCTTTATGTAGCTAATTTTTAAAATACTAACGCAAATATAAGATGCGATACTTTCACCAATGTAACAAATTCATATCAATAAAAGCTAGAAAGAAAGAAGCACAGCAAAAATATCAATAATAGCACAGAGATAAAGACAAAAAAGTTATAAGAGAGAGAGAGAGAAGAGAGAGAGAGAGAGAGAGAGAGAGAGAGAAAGAGAGAGAGAGAGAGTATATTTTGACAGTTTTTTGGCGGTGTGAGGTTCTAGCAACGAAAATGCGCTGTGAATTGAATAGTCTTTTACCTGTCCAATTGTTATTATTCTTAATGTAGAATGAAATGGTCATGGAAACTACTAATCCACAAACAATATTATGGTGTGGAAACTTTTTTTAAACTAACAGAATAGCATATACAAAGGTTTAAGGATAACGCTGCCCATACCTGTGGTGAGAGGTAAACTTTGATAGAAAGTGGACTTGGGGACACGCACAAATTTGACAGTGACTTGTTCCCACCTTACCATCTACAGCTACTGACTTAAGCCACTTGATACCTGAAAAGTGTAGTAGAACAGAGCCTGACATCGACATCAGGAAACGTAACGTCATATTTACAGAATTCTTTACCATTATTCACTTCTTTCAATTGTGATCATAGCATACTAGTATTATTTGTATGGATGTTGTTCAGTGTTACCACAGGTGGTCTTGGCTGGCTAGCATATATAAACCTTAAAACAGCTATAAGACCTTCTTTTCCTTTGCATGAGAAGGTTGCACAGGCTGGAATATTGAAAAACGATCCAAAAAGTAGAAGAAATAGACCCTGATAAAATTAGTTGAGCTAAAAACTGCAGCCTAAGATCGGTCATATAATACGCAACCTAACTCACCCATGCCAAGGTAGCAGATATTGGTTCCAAACCCTCCCCAACACAATTTGCTCTTTGAAACAGAATCTGAGTTGAGTTATTTTCTATTACAATGCATCGTGAAAACAATGAAGAAGATATCATTAAGAAAGATATTTTACGATTGCCCTGGTGATAAAACGAAACTAATAAGATGAGGCTTGTTCACCATGGTATTAAACCAGAAAAGAACTTGAAAGTCTCTCTCTCTTTCATAATTTTTTTTATCTCTGTCCTATTATTAATATTTTTTTTATCTGCTTCTGTCTTTCTATCTTTCTATCTTTCTACTAAATACGAACTTGTTACATTGGTGAAAATATCTTAATATTTCATATTGTGTTAGTATTTCAAGAAAATCACATACGGTATAGCAGTAATTCGCAAGTGAACTGAAAATTTTGCTAATTTGCTGCTGTAGATATTGGGTTTGATTGTAAAATATGCAGCTAAAGAAATATGCGAAATATATGAGAATAAAAGTGCTTAGGAAGTCAGTATTCAGAATTAGTATTTCCAATAGATTATCGTATCCTATCAACAGACGAGACTGTCCACAAGATCGTTACAAAGCTTTCACCAACAGTGTTAACGGTGGTGTTCTGTAATCAGCAAGAGATCTCATATATATATATATATATATATATATATATATATATATATATATATATATATATATATATATATATATATATATATATATATATATATACATGAGGTGGCTTGCAGATTACAGAACACCACCGTTAACACTGTTGGTGAAAGTTATGTATCGATCTTGTGAACAGTCTGTTGGGTGCTTAATTAGTTACTTGTTCAACTGCTTCGGGGTTTCATAGTCGCGGATTCGTGTTCGCTCTGGATCAGGAGGGAACGAACTATTGTGTGCCATGGTACCAAAACACTTGTTCCTCTCACTACTTTAGAGCGTGTATTATACCATCATCACTAGCGAGAGAACACAGGATGATTATTTTTTTTATAACAGGAATTAGATAGTGCTGAGAAACCTACCTCGTTGCCTTAATTGACAGTAAGTCTCGGAATAACCTGCAGCGATGTGGACAGTCGCATCCACCGTGTAATCGCTGTAATGAGTGTCACATTGCTAAAGAGGATGGAGAGAATTAGGGGAACTGTAGAATCCTTGACTGGAAGTGGTACCCCTACGTATAACTCATTAATGATATATTTTCTGTTTATCTCTATCTTATGCTGGCAATTTAGATGTACAGTAAAAGTAGTTACTTTTATAAGTGTAATAACAAACAACAAAGGCGCATTCACAACAAATGCGCCACGTCGAGTCGACCAATTGCGGACCTCACCAGCCCGCCGTGGGACGCCTAGCAAGAAAGAGAAAAAGAGTAACCTTTAAAAGTAGTTACTTTTATAAGTGTATAACAAACAACAAGGGTGGCATTCACACTAAATGTGATGCATTAAGTGGACCAATTGCAGGCCTTCCCTGACCGTCCAGGGACTCCTGATGGGTATTGCCCATTCCCCAGACACCAGGCGTGACTTGCTCACCCATCCCAGGACACCGCTTGCACGTTCCCGGGATGGGCGGGTGAAGCCCTCCAGGTATCCCGGGACTGAAAGCCGAAGCCAACCAGGTGTCAAAGGACAGGCAGGCGAGGCCCGCCAGGTGTCCGGGACGGACAGGCGAGGCCAGACAAGTTTCCTAGGACAGCAGGCCTAGCCTGCCCGTCCCAGAACTTCTGGCGGGGATCGCCACCCATTCCAGGAACACCTTGCGGGCCTCACCCACCCGGAACCTGGATGCGAGATGGGCATCACCCACCTGTCCCGGGACACCTGGCAGACCTCGCCCACCCGTCCCGAAAAACCTGGCGGGCCGCGCCTGCCCGACCCGGGACACCTGGAGGGCCACGCCAGCCCGTCCAGGGACACCTGGCGGGCCGTGCCCGCCCGTCCTGGGACACCTGGCGGGCCTCAGATGGCCCTTCCCGGAACCCGTAGCGGGCCTCGCCCACCCGTCAAGGTAGGCCAACCCATCCCGGGACGCCTGGCGGGCCTCGCCCACCCGTCCTGGGACGCCTAGTGGGCCTCGCCCGCTTGTCCGAGGGACGGCCTGGCGGGCCTCGCCCCGCCCGTCCGGGACACCTGGCGGGCCCTGCCGACCAATCCCAAGACACCTGGGGACCAGGGCCCCGCGGGCCTCCGCCCAGCCAGGTCGCTCCAGGGACCGGCAGGCCTCCGCCCCCAGCTCGCCAGGCGTCCCGGGGACCGGCCGGCCTCCGCCCGCCAGGCGTCCCAGGGACGGCGGGCCTCCGCCCGCCAGGCGTCCGGAGACCCGGCGGGCCTCCGCCCCGCCAGGCGTCCCAGGGGACCGGGCGGGCCTCGCCCGCCCGCCGCCTCCCGGGGACGGGCGGGCCTCCGGGCGCGAGGCGTCCCGGGACGGGCGGGCCTCCGCCGCCGTCCTAGGACGCCTGGCGGGCCGCTGCCCGCCCGCCGTTCCCGGAACGCCTGGCGGCCGCTGCCCGCCCGTCCCCGGGACGCCTGGCGGGCGGAGGCCCGCCGTCCCACCCCGCGACGCCTGCAGGGCGGGGGACCCGCCCACCCGTCCCCGGGACGCCTGGCGGGCGGAGGACCCCGTCCCCGGGACGGCCAGGCGGGTCGGAGGCAGGCCCGCCCGTCCCCGGGACGCCTGGCGGGCGGAGGCCCGCCGGTCCCTGGGAGCCCTGGCGGGCAGAGGCCCGCCGGTCTCCGGAAGCCTGGCGGGCGGAGGCCCGCTGTCCCCGGGACGCCTGGCGGGCGGAGGCCGGCCGGTCCTGGGGCGCCTGGCGGGCGGAGGCCCGCCGGTCCCCGGGACGCCACGGCGGGCGCGGAGGCCCGCTGGTCCCCGGGACGCCTGGCTGCGGAGGCCCGCCGGTCCCCGGGACGCCTGGCGGGCGGAGGCCCGCGGCCCCCGGGACCCCTGGCGGGAGCAGGCCGCGGGCCCCCGTGACCCCTGGCGGGCGCAGGCCCGCCGGCCCCCAGGACACCTGGGTGGCGGGAGCAGGCCCGCCGGCCCGCCGGGCCCCCGGGACGCCTGGCGGGCGCAGGCCCGCCGGCCCCCGGGACGCCTGGCGGGCAGAGGCCCGCGGTCCCCGGGACGCCTGGCGGGCGGAGGCCCGCGGTCCCCGGGACGCCTGGCGGAGGAGGCCCGCCGGTCCCCGGGGACGCCTGGCGGCCGGAGGCGCCGGTCCCCGGGAGCCTGGCAGCCGGAGGCCCGCCGGTCCCCGGGACGCCTGGCGGGCCGCTGCCCGCCCGTCCTAGGGACGCCTGGCGGGCCGCTGCCCGCCCGCCCCGTTCCCGGAACGCCTCCGGCGGGCCGCTGCCCGCCCGTACCCCGGGACGCCTGGCGGGCGGAGGCCCGCCCGTCCCCGCGACGCCTTGCGGGCGGGGGCCCGCCCGTCCCCGCCCCGGGACGCCTGGCGGGCGGAGGCCCACCCGTCTCCCGGGACGCCAGGCGGGCGGAGGCCCGCCCGTCCCCGGGACGCCTGGCGGGCGGAGGCCCGCCGGTCCCTGGGACGCCTGGCGGGCAGAGGCCCGCCGGTCTAAGGGAAAGCCTGGCGGGCGGAGGCCCGCCTGTCCCCAGGGACGCCTGGCGGGCGGAGGAGGCCGGCCGTCCCTGGGGCGCCTGGCGGGCGGAGGCCCGCCGGTCCCCGGGACGCCTGGCGGGCGGAGGCCCGCTGGTCCCGGGACGCCCTCGGCGGGCGGAGGCCCGCCGGTCCCCGGGACGCCTGGCGGGAGGAGGCCCGCCGGTCCCCGGGGACGCCTGGCGGCCGGAGGAGGCCCGCCGGTCCCCGGGACCGCCTGGCAGCCGGAGGCCCGCCGGTCCCGGGACGCCTGGGGGGCGGTGGCCCGCGGTCCCTGGGAGGCCTGGCGGGCCTCTGCCCGCCCGTCCCCGGGACGCCTGGAGGGCCTCTGCCCGCCCGTCCCCGGGAGGCCTGGCGGGCCTCTGCCCCGCCCGTCCCCGGGAGGCCTGGCGAGCCTCTGCCCGCCCGTCCCCGGGAGGCCTGGCGGGCCCCCACCGGTCCCCGG
This sequence comes from Macrobrachium nipponense, assembly GCF_015104395.2. Lineage (NCBI taxonomy): Eukaryota > Metazoa > Arthropoda > Malacostraca > Decapoda > Palaemonidae > Macrobrachium > Macrobrachium nipponense. The sequence continues at coordinate 52,481,857 of NC_061093.1, read as the reverse complement.
GACGCCTGGCAGGAGGAGGCCCGCCGGTCCCCGGGACGCATGGCGGGCGGAGGCCTGCCGGTCCCCGGGATGCATGGCGGGCGGAGGCCCGCCGGTCCCCGGGACGCCTCCTGGCGGGCTGGGGCCCGCCGCCGTCCCCGGGACGCCTGGCGGTACTCTGCCCGTCCGTCCCCGGGACGCCTGGCGGGCCACTGCCGCCTGTCCCAGGGACGCCTGGCGGGCCGCTGCCCGCCCGTCCCGTAACGCCTGCCCGCTGGCCGCTGCCCGCCTCCCCATGAAGCCCTGGCGGGCGGAGGCCAGCCCGTCCCCGGTACGCCTGGTGGCGAGGCCCGCCCGTCCCATGAACGCCCTGGCGGGCGGAGGCCCGCCCGTCCCCGGGACGCCTGGCTGGCGGAGGCCCGCCGGTCCCCGGGACGCCTCGGCGGGCGGAGGCCCGCCGGTCCCCGGGACGCCTGGCGGGCGGAGGCCCGCCGGTCCCCGGGACGCCTGGCGGGCGGAGGCCCGCCGGTCCCGGGACGGCCTGGCGGGCGGAGGCCCGCCGGTCCCCGGGACGCCTGGCGGGCGGAGGCCCGCCGGTCCCCCGGGACGCCTGGCGGGCGGAGGCCGCCGGTCCCCGGGACGCCTGGCGGGAGGCAGGCCGCCGGCGGGACCCCTTGCGGGAGGCCCAGCCCGGCCCCAGTCCCCGGGACCCTTGGCGGGCGCAGGCCCGCCCAGTCCCCGGACGCCTGGCGGGCGCAGGCCCGCCGTCCCCGGGACGCTGGCGGGCGGAGGCCCGCCGTCCCGGGACGCTTGGCGGGCCTCTCCAACCCGCCCGTCCTCGGTTTAACGCCTGGCGGGCCTCGCCCGCCGTCCTTTCAATTTGAGAGTAACACCTCTGTTTAATTCCTTAGAATCCAGAAATATGACACTGAATCCTTTCAACTTCTCCAGGGGCTTCTCTGAATCCTCTTGCTTCTTATTCTGGCACTCCACAAATCTTCTCTGAATACTCTGCTTCTTCTTCTGACGCTCCCTGAATCTTCTCTGAATCCTCTGCTTCTCCTGGCACTCCACCAATCTTCTCTCAATCCTCTGCTTCTCCTGGCACTCCACCAATCTTCTCTCAATCGTTTGCTTTTCCTGACACTCCACCAATCTTCTCTGAATCCGCTGCTTTTCCTGGCACTCCACCAATCTTCTCTGTATCTTCTGCTTCGAATCCTGGCACTCCACCAATCCCTACATTTACCTTTCCCTTTCAGGAATCAATAAAACTACTTACATTTTCATTACTATTCATTTCCTCTAACTTTCATATCCTTCAACGATTAACAAAGCAAACTTACTACATATGAACAATCAAACCTTCCATATAAAATAAAGTATTGCAGTTCACTCCTAAAATCCATTGCAAACTAAAATCAATTCTAACACATGGATTTATGAAAGAAGTCCTTTAAATTCGAGTTAAACTCGAATTATTATGTAAATAACAAAATTTGCTGCAAAAAAATAATGTGTAAATGAAAATCGCAGTTTGTAAATAAACTTTATTGATAAAAAAAAAAAAAAAAAACAAAAAAAAAAAAAAAAAAAAAAAACTTTCCATACAACAAACATTCTCTCAAATTTTTGACATCTGAGCCCTCTTCGCAAGGCCAGCTTAGACTTGGTCGCGCCATTCCTTGAACATGGACAGCTGCTCCTTCATTTTCCAGGCATCTGTAATTTCCCTGGTGGTTCTTGAGCTGGCAAACGATTTCTCCTTCGCTCCTCGCAGCTGTCGAACCTCATCTTCCAACTGGTCGTTCCGTTCGCCCTGGACACCGGTGTTCCTATCCAGCGACTTGAAGCGATGATTCCTTCCTCTAGAAGGCACCTCAGCTCGTTTCTCTTCAGTTTCGCAAACCTGAACTTCACAATGTAGTACACACGTTTCCTTCGTGAGATCTTCCACTTCCTTCTGCAGGAGCTGGAACCTGACCTCGGCGTCTTTCCTGTCGGATTAGCGCTTTTCGTTCCTGGACGAGCCTCGCCATCCGCGCCGCTTCTTCGGTCTATATCTGCACGTCCTTCTCCTTCTTCACTTGATCGTTCTCCTTCAGAAACAACGTCTCACCTTCGAATAAGTGGGCCCTTTCTTGCCAGGCCTGTTGTTGCAACACCCCCTGAGTTATCTGGATCACACGAGTGCTTTCTTCCTTTCCGCCCGCCTTCTGAATGTCTTCATTGTAGTCAAGCCTCTGTTGCAGCTGAAAAATGATCCTGTCCAAGTTCATTGCTGCTCTCTCTGGTACTGTGTGGTGTCTCGCAAGGCCGAAATTCTTTCGTTCAATCCATTTCCTTGGCCTGTTCACCTCCATCATCAGTATTAGGAGGAACCTCACCAGTGAATAGGCAGCCTATAAAAAAACATGACTATCCTTGCGTTGGACTTCTCTCCTATTTCAGACAACATCTAGACAATAACGTCAAACAACAGCTGCTGCCAAGGCAGGCCAAGTAAGGCCACATTTTCTTCAAACTAGGAGTACCCAATCATATACTCTCCTCTATATCCTCTCTCTTGATTTCATATTTCACAAGAGATATTTCGATTTATCAAAAATATAGCAAGAAACATTCTGAAAGATTTCCAATCATGCTGGTTTTCTAGGTGTTATAAAATTTAAATGCAGTCTCTCTCTCTCTCTCTCTCTCTCTCTCTCTCTCTCTCTCTCTCTCTCTCTCTCTCTCTCTCTCTTTTTTTTTTTACGGGATCTTTTTGCAGTACGCATCTTTTTTGTTTGGTCTCTTATCGTCTTATCTATTAAAATATATTTAGGGATTTTCCTTTATTTACCTTTTTGTCTACCAGAAAAACAATACCAACTACAGGCGGGCAATTGGAACTGAGCAAAAAATGACCATTTTTCTAAGCTACGTTTTATTGTTATTGGATTTAACCAAATAACTAAAAGATATCATTCTAAATGAATTAGCCGAGACATCAAGAGAAATATTATATTATTATATTAATAATCAACTACTCAACCATAATGATTTTCAAAAACTATAGGTAAGTTTTCAGATTTTAAATTTATATCATATGCATACAAGAAAAGTAAAACGGTAAAACGAAATTTAATTATACTAAATTTTGTCCTATAATAAAAGTGAAAATCAGGTATAAAGGAGTACAATTTTATTTGAGCATAACTTGATTCGTAAATTGAAATTCAATATAGAAATAAAGCAGAAAATCCTAACAGCCCCATTTCTATAGGCAACGCATTTGGTGTGAACGTATCCTTTATAACACAAATGTAAATAATACTGTTTAATACGGACGATAATGAGAGCAATTAAATGCTATTTAAAAACATTACAGAGTCATAATGTCGTCAAATAATAAATACAACAATGAAAACGACATGACATGTAAGGTTAAGAAAATGTATTGTAGAAGCGTGCTTGATAAAGAAAAAAAATATCTGCGTAAAACACGTTCCAGGGAAATCAAATACATAACCCACACTTCTGTTTACAAAAATATAACTGTAGATTCCATACCTGATCGTCTGTGTGAGGTCACAGATGCAGATGGAGGTTGGACATCCTACTCATTGTATATTATCATAAAAATAATAATGATAAAAATATTGACACTAGCTCAGTCGTTTTTTAGTTAGTTAGTTCCTTTTACTTGATTACCAGTTAATGCTAATGTTTTGGAAGATCATGCATATTTCATAGGTTTAAAGTGAAAAGTAATATTTATAGTATCTCAAAATTAAATGAAAAAAAAGTGATATTGGTCCAAATTTATCTGCCAGATTGTCGGAAAAATGTGATGGGTTTTTTAGTTTAACATTTAGCCAAACTGAAATAAGCCTTAAATTTTGAACATAGAAGGCTTTGTAAATATCACTACTTTTATTTTGTTATTTTGGAAAAAGGGGAATTACAAAACGCGCTTCATTCCAAGAAAAGAAGGAAAACAGATTAAGGTAATAAAGTTTGAGACAGAATAAGAGCACAGCAGTTAAGAAACTAAGGCTAGATTATTAAAAGGGGGTCCAAAAGGTAGAAGAAATAAGCCCTGATAGAATTAGTGGAGCTAAAAGCTGCAGCCTACGAATGGCCATATACTAGGCAACTTAACTCTCCAATGCAAAGTAGAAGCTAGTGGCTCCTAACCCTCCCTAAGACAGGAAATGGTCAGGAACGGCAAGGACTATGGCAGTTGACTTTACAGGAGAGAAAAGTTACATTCCTACAAAAACATATTAACTCTTTTACACGTTGAGAATTGGCTATAACTACATCGGCACTAGAAAAACTACTTTGCTTCTTGAAACACAGGAATTGAGTTAAGTTATTTTTCTATTACAATGCATCTTGAAAAACAAGGATGAAAATATCCTTACTAAAGAAATATAGTAAAATGGATAATGACTCGTATTTTGCAACTGACCTGGTGATAGGAAGAAAATAAGAACACGAGGCTTCTTCACACCATAATCTAGAAGAGAACTTAATAAGTTATCTCTCTTTCTCTCTACTCATCTTTGTCTTGTTATATTCGTGGTTCTGTCTTTCTCTTTTCCACCAAATATGAACCTGTTATATTGGTGAAAGTATCCTAATATTTCATGTTGTTTTAATTACTAAAATTTAGTAATAGAGAAAATTATATATAGCCCAAATTTTTTGTGTTATTGCCCACATCGCCCGCTTTCTCTGGAGGTTGGCCCAATCATGAATTGTATAAGTATATAGACTGTATCTGTGTGTATGGTTGCTACCTCAATAAAGTAAGTGAACTGAAAATTTTGCTAATTTGCTGATATAGATGTTCATATATATATTATATATATATATATATATATATATATATATATATATATATATATATATATATATATATATATATCATATATATATATATATATATATATATATATATATATATATATATATATATATATATATATATATATATATATATATATATATACAGAGAGAGAGAGAGAGAGAGAGAGAGAGAGAGAGAGAGAGAGAGAGAGGTGGCTTGCTGCTTACAGAACACAACCGTTAACACTTGGTGAAAGTTTTGTATCGATCTCGTGGACAGTCATGTCAGTATATAAGATTTAATAATCTTTAGGAAATGCCATTTCATAAATACTGAGTTCCTAAGCACTTTTAGTCTCATATTTATTTCGCATATTTCCTTAAATGCACATTTTTTACACTCAAAACCCCAGTATCGTCAACAACAAAATGTTTACGACCACTCTCTTAATTAACGTTATAGATTAGGGATACTTTACTCTATGCTCAGAAAACTATCTGCTGCCCACTCCTCCTTCCTGTCCTGACGGCGCAACATCTATTGGATGCTCCGTTAGTTACTTGCTCAACTGCTCCGGGGTCATAGTCGCGGATTCGTGTTCACTCTGGATCAGGCGGAGGGAACGAACTATTGTGCGTGACAGTACAGTTGGACACAGGTTTACCTGGTACACCGTCTTGAGAGATTCCTCACCTCTCCTTCCCCCCCCTCCCTTCCCTCTCTCTCTCTCTCTGAATGTTACTAGTTTAAGTATATTTTGCACGATTTTTTTTGTATCTATCTATCTATCTAATCTAATAATAATAATTTAAAATGTTGTATATATATAACGATTCACGCTGTTGTTACCTGCCAGCAAGGCTGGCATTACGGTACGGTACGGTACGGTTGATATTTATAGCCTATGTGTACGGTACGGAATTACGCAACGACAATTTTACCAAAGTACGTACGGTACAGTTCAGGTACGGAAAAAATGTGCAAATTCCGTACCGTACTACCTTACCTTAGGCAATGGATATATTACTTTGGTCTACGTTAAAACAAGGGAACAATATTAATTAATTATTAATAATCATAACCAGTAATATAGCATTTTTTAACTATTATTATTAGCAGCAGCAGCAGTAGTAGTAGCTATTATATTTTTGTTTTAAGATCAAAAAAACTTTTCTTTCTTTAGTGACTATTGACTTGGGTTATGAGTAAATGATTATAATTATTGGAGTAAGAGATATCTGCATGTATGGTGGAGTAGTAGAACGATAGACACTGTGATTGGTGGTAAATCTACTGATACTTGTGTTTAGTTACCTCCTTCGCAAGCATCATTTGGACTCAGGGCATCAGCCATATGCTTGCATACGAAGGTGAAGAAGAGATGGCCGTCTAGGAACATAGCTGTCGGCATGGTAGCAGAAATCCGTTTGTCACGCAACTTTTTAACTTTTTTTTTTTTTTTTTTTTTTTAGCAAGAGAGAGCCGCCAATTGCCTACAGATTGGTTTGAATAAGTAACTGGTTATAGTTACTCTATGTGACAAATAAAAATTGAGCATTTTTACCGGACATCAATAGAGTTAAAGCCTTGATTATACCGAAAAATTAGAGCAAATCTCGTACTGATACCAGTCTTCATTACAGTGTTATTGACCAAAAACGTGACTGCGCTGTCTGTGAAACCAAACAGTAAGAGAGCTTACCAATTACAAATAAACCTTACCTTTTATTCAGGTTGGTGTAATTGTCATTTACTGATATGTTTTTAATTACACGTTTTGAAGTTAACTGTAATTTCCATTTGTTTTTTTATTTATAATTAATGGTAATTGTTAATGTAATTGTAACTGAAAACTTTATTTGAGATTGTTATCCTAGAGCCGCCCTCTTACTTTCGAGAACTCATCTTGACCAAATGCAATGGAGAGATGTTTGAGTCGCTTCCCAATTCATTTATTATATTATTAGGGAGAATCTTGACAAGCCAGCTACCAATTCTAAAAAAAAAAATTTTATTCCATTTATTTCCTTTTTTTGTGCAAAAAGTTTTGTGAAATTTTTTTCCAGTATTTGAGTTTTGTATTTCAGTATCATTTTCTTATAATCAGCATAATAATTTTCACCACAATAAACATACTAAAAATTTACTTAGGCAAATCATAGGATGCAACGATAATTTCTACAGGTCTAAAAATATTTTAGAAATGTTTGTTTTGTATTTGTACTAAAGGTATCATAAGTTACAAATTACAATTGTTGCAGAAATTGACTGTAAAAATAAAAGGAAACCAAACTCAAGTATAAAGTCTTTGCAACTATCTGCATTTCTTAAAATTAAATAGTTGTGCGAAATGTAATTGAGTAATACGTTTTATATATGTATTTGTAGCTGTGATTACAATTTGAAATATTAAAATTGTATTGTATTTGATATTGTTCCCCAATCTTGTAATTTAAGTTGTAACTGTAATTCGATAACAAGTCAGGTAATTATGATTCTAATTATTGTAATAGACATAAAGCAAAACGTAATTAATCTCCTAACCTGCTTAATGCTTATTACATAAGATATGCGACAGTAGCCTACTTCATACAAAATGGATGAGCATCAAAAATAAAAAAACGGGAACAAAAATGATTTTTTTCTTTTTTTTTATGTATACATGGGAGAAAAAACTGATTAGAAAATTCAGTGATTTTTCCACTGCACTTCGGCTTCTCTCGGGGCACCTGTGAATTGTTTCAATAATTAATAAATCGACTTTTATCTTTCTCGGGATCTATGGGATTCATGTCTGCACCCTATTTGGCCAGTCAAAACCAATTCAAATCCTCTCGACCTAGAAACCATTCCGGGACTATTCTGGCCGTATGGATGGGGCAGCGTCATGAATGAAAATGACAGGACTAGGTGGAAAGGGATAAATTCCGCTGGTGAAAACGTGAAGGGAGTAAGAAATTCTGAAGAATTTTAACGTATTTTCCACTAGGGAAACCCTTCACTCTTGGTGATATCACTATACCATGTAAGGAAATCCAGGCCCACACGTTTAACGGTTACAAGACCACTCCTGGCAACTTCGTAAATGTTTCCTCGGTGGTATCTGAGGAAACCAAATCAGTTTAATTTTTTTACAATTTACGCGTTGCTTCCGTAACTGGGAAAATAATGATATATCGTTTGGGGAAATGTGATGCTAAGTAACAAACCCCTGCATTAAGATAATGTTTTATTCATCTATGATGATTAAATACTTATTACAAGTTTGCCTCCTCCAACCTCTTATCACAAAACAGCCGAAAGCAGATTAATGGAATTCACGTTAAGAGAGGAACACACCACCTTTAGTGTTTCAAAACAGACAATTAAACAATTTATCATTATGAAGACATAACAGAATTTTTAAACGTTTTATAAATGACAGTAATGACCTGAGATGTTGCAATGCCAGTAACAGCCAACCTCAAATCACTTAGTCCCAGTAATCGTTGTGATTTAATATATCACTTTTGTTCAGTGAAAATATATCACTGCTACAGCACCCCTATTACACGCAAACAAAAGTTTGTCACCCAATCATGGCTAGACTGAGGTGTTGTAAAATAAAGGTTTTGATAGGTTATCTGTCCTCTGCTAGTAGTATTCGTTATAGTCTCCAAATGAACAGCAACATATGGTTCTCCGGCGCAGATCGTCGCTCTACGAGAAAGTGGGCTTTCAATACATGATGTTGCACAGCGTCTTGATGTCTCCCCTACAACAGTAAATAAATGGAAAAGGAGGCATGCTTCAGACTGGGGAAATTGACCGACTTTGGATAGCATTTATTATTTCATTATTTATTAATTTTTTGAAACAAATAAACCATTAACAAAAAACCCCGTAAAAATCATGAAACTTTAAATTATAGTTGCCTTTGGTCCTGTTGAACTAATAGTGATTCTTTCTCTTACTTCCCAGAATACCAAATAGCGTTTCCCACCCTAAGCAAACAGGTATTTATTAAATCTTGATTATCTAGGTATCTGTATGTTAATTACGTATTTCAGTTCGAAGACTTTCCACCACGAAAGACCACCCGTTAGGATAACGACGACATTCGACGAGCAGCAAAGAAGATGCTTTTACCAATACTATGCTATTCGTGAACGTCCTGGCATTAAATGTTTCGGCTATGACGGTGCGAAGACGTCTGCATGAGGCAGGAATACCCTCATAGAATTCCTGCCAAGGAAGGAATTTCTCGCCGAAACGGCATCGTGCTGATAGTCTTGCCTTTGTTCAACAGTTTGTGGGGGAGGATATGGAATTTTGGTCTCGAGTCGTAATGCAGTGACGAAAGGTCTTTACTAGCAGAAGTCACGGCAGAATAATAACCGAAGACGAGTAATATAAGGTGAGTTTCTATAATCATTAATAAAACAGTCAGACTATAATAATTATAAGCAAGGGTAATATTATAATCAAAAGATAATAATTTTGTCAATAACCATGTATTTTCAGCTAATTGAATTATATTGCCACGAGAAGTGTGAAAATAAAAAAATTCTTCATTGAAAACCCCCCATAGTTCTACTATGGCCAGCCTTCTCAGGCATTAATCAAATTGCATTATTAATGTTATGAATAATCCACGTAGGCAAAATTTATAAATATAGAGTACAGCCTGTTCACTTTGAATTAAAGAATATCATATCATAACGGACTGTTGCAGATTAAAGGTTAATGCTATTATAAGTATTAATTCCTTG
>NC_061093.1:52452290-52467290 GCF_015104395.2 Macrobrachium nipponense | reverse complement strand
ACCGTTTGTGTGTATAATCTCTGGGGAAGTGATTTACCTGTAAATCCGATGTAAGATTGGTCACAGTCCTGGCATGGGATCTCATATACCCCAGAGTCTTTGGGTGATGTCTTTTGTTGGACGTTAATCAGGGATTTGGCTAAGGTATTTGGGTAGGTAAATGCAAAAGGGTTGGATTTCCCAAGGGTATGAGTTACTCTCTTAATCGTCTCCAGGTGGGGAATTTTTATTTTATTGTTGGGTGTGTCTCTGGTCTTGTCTTTAGGGGGTCGGTAGAAAATTACGTTTGCTTTTTGAATTGCTTTCTCAATTATATGGTCAGGATACTTTAAAGATGAAAGTTGCTTGCGAATTAGTTCAAATTCTTTTTCCAGGAAAATCTGGGGAACAAATTCGTAAGGCTCTTAAGAATAGGTTGCTAGCTAGACCTATCTTGATAGTATTGTCATGATAGCTAAAGTAGTGAATATATGAAAGTGAGAACGTTGGTTCTGTATATGGTAAATTTGTATTCTGTCGTGTCTCTGATTATTAAAACATCAAGAAAAGGAATTTTGTTGTCTGTTTCCCATTCAACTTTAAATTTGATGCTGGGCACTAATGCGTTTAATTTTGAGAGGAATTCATTAAAATTACCCCACTTATTATCCCAAAATGTTAGTATGTCATCCACGTATCTCATCCACAGCATGTGTTTTGGGTTTTATTGCATTTATTACTGTAGTTTCAAAGTATTCCATGTACAGATTGGCTAAAATAGGACTTAAAGGACTATCCATACTACACCCGAATTTTTGCTTGTAGAATGATTCCCCGATTGAAAATACGTTATTAGATGACATAATTCAACTAACTTTATTATTTTGTCAAGTGCCAAAGGGAAATGATCTGAATAGGGGGATAATAATTTTTCCCTTAAAAACTGAAGAACGTCCTGTACTGGTACTTTTGTGAATAGGGAGTCTACGTCAAGGCTTAAAAGTTTTATGTTGTGAAGTGGTATATGTGCTTCTCTGAATTTGTGACAAAAGTTCTTCCGAATGTTTGATGTGACTGGGAGAAAAAGTGCCTAAAAAAAGGAGAAAGGAGGCCAGCTAACCATTTAGAAATTTTGTAATTGAAAGCTCCGGCGCATGAAACGATGGGTCTGAAATGGAAGATTGTCTTTGTGAGTTTTGGGAAGACCATAAAAAGTAGGGTAATTTAGGATTAATTACTTTAAATTTCTCTAATAGTTCAATACTCTTTTTTTGTCTTGGCCAATTAATCTTACTTTCCGAAAAAAATTCTGTGGAAACGTTCTGGAGGGGAGGGGATTTTTCGTCAGTTTTCGTAAGTATTTGTGTCGCTAAGGAGCTGGTTGATTTGTCGAGGGTAGAAGTTCTTTGTCCCATTATTACAATTTTTGCCGTCTTTGTCGGATCTACTTATTATAACATCTAACTTTTTTAGCGAGTGGATGGCTATCATGAATCTAAGGGGACCCGATATTCTATGAAGGTCAGTTAAAGCATTTAGTAACACTCCTTTTAAACATATCTCTTCACGGCGGTGTAGTTTTTGTCAGATATGAATTTATCAAAAGCCACTATGAAGTCTAGGGGTATATGAGATCCCATGCCAGGACTGTGACCAATCTTACATCGGATTTACGGGTAAATCACTTCCCCAGAGATTAATACAACACAAACAGTCAGTTAGGTATGGACAACAGAACTCGGGCTATTTTCAATCATATAAATGAACATAACCATAGAATAAACTGGAATATGTCACGTGTAATTTATAGCAGCAACTGCCGGTACAAGAGTCAAATGATGGAATCGGCCTAATAAAAGAGAAGCAGGTAATGAACATCTCAAAAGGGAATTGGACATCGGACATCGTCGACGCAGTGTTCATTCAACCAAACGCTTAAGAAGATTAAAGGAAGATTATCAGCGGGGGTGACCTAAATTGGCTTACTTGTGGACGAATCTCTTGGTATAAATACCACCTTTTCTGTAAACTTTTCTCATTCATATACAAAAAAAATGGAAGAGAGAGACAGCAGTCTCTGAAATATAGTATTTCTTTTCTCTCTACATTTTGGTGTTTTTATGGGCTCCGTTTAGTTAGATGGAATTCTGTTGTTACAGAACACTTTTACCAGTTCATAATATATATATATTATATATATATATATATATATATATATATATATATAGATATTATATATATATATTATATATAGTAAAAACACACACACCCACACACACACACCCATATATATATATATATATGATATAATATATATGTATATCATATATATATATACATATTTATATATATATATATATACTATATATATATTATATATATATATATATATATATATATATTGTTACAACTTTATTTAAACTTGTATTTTGTTTTTCGCTTGAGTTGCGCGGATCAACCAATAGATGGCGGCGTAGGGTTGGATCACGAAGTGTGATGTTTTTGTATTTATCCCCTGGTTTTCACTAATAAGTGTAAAGTTCTGTTGTTTTGATCCTTTTAAAAGTTTTACTTGGCTACTTAGTTTCGTACGTACCAGTGTGTCTCCCTGGAATTGTAGTGACAATAAGTGTAATATACTATTTAATATTACGAAAGGGTGCAAAGTGCAAAGTCATATTATTAATATGGGTAAAGTATTGATTCTCTTGTATTTTTTTTCTATGTACGTGACTTAGCCATCTGAAGTGTTTTCTCTGTATTAAGTTAAGTGAGTACGAGGTATTCGAGTATTTTTTCGTTAAAATGAGTTTATTGTCATATTATGTATTTCTTTGTGTAAAGAGTGTTAATACTCGGTTTATTACATAAGTATCCCGTGATTTCTCTACTGTATATGTTTATGGTTTCGGTAATACTAAATTAAATTATTTTAAATAATAATAATTATATTAATTTTAACGGTGTTTTTGAATAATTGCCTTGGGTAAGCAAACCTATTTACGTTTCTCTATCTAATAACTTAAGAGTATTAGAAGCAGTTTGTAACAAGTGGGGGCCTCTCCGGGATTGAAATTTGTTAGCCCTCGGTAATTGTTTGTAATGATTGTTGAGCAAGATTTGTTATATGCGTATTGACGTATTGGTTATTGTTTTTTCAAATTTATTTCCTTTTGTGCAGTTTATCTAAGTGATAATTAGTATATTAAGTTGATAATTATGGAGTCCTTTAACATTAGTGAGTTTGTTGAAAATCCTACGAGTGGATATTTGAGTTCGCACAGGATGCGAAAGGATGATTGGTTAGAGATCGCTAGTCACTATAAGTTTGATAAAGACATAAAGAAAGCGTGGCGTAACTATGTTAAGAGTAACGTAATATCGAAGTAGTCCGATGATGGATTTCTCTCGGAAGAGGCCTTTGATTTCTGTGACGAAGGTAGTTCAGTCATGGAGGTAAAAAGAATAGAAATTCAGTATGCAAGAGAAAGAGAGGAACTTGAGCGTCAGGACAGATCAAAAAGGGAGGAACTTGAGTGTCAGGACAGATTAAAAAGGGAAGAAAACTTGAGCGTCAAGACAGGTTAAAATAGAGAAGAAAAAGATATCAGTTAAAGTTAGAAGCCCTCAAGAGTGGAAGTAAAAGTAAAATTTCTCTTATTGACGAAGGTATGCCTGATGTAAGTAAGTTTACTAAGATTGTGCCTAAATTTGATGAGTCAGAGCCATGATGAATTTTTTTTTCACTTTTCGAGAAGTTAGCTCAAAGTTTAAGTTGGCCTAAGGAGGTCTGGCCTGTGATTATTCAACCTGCTTTGGTAGGAAAAGCTAGGTCTGCCTTTCTAGCTTTGGATGCTAGTGAGTGCAAGGATTATGATTTTATCAAAGATAGTATACTTAAGATATATGAACTTACTCTGAGTATTATCGTTTGCGATTTAGAAGGTTTCGTAAATGTGATAAACAATCATATGTAGAGATTACCCATAGTATTGTTAAACTTCATGATAAGTGGATTAAAGCAGCTGGAGTCAAGTTCATGGAAGAGTATAGAGAGTTGATGTTACTTGAACAATTTTTAAGAGGAACTCCTGTTGATGTACAGAGATATTTGTTGAAAGAGAAGTCACAACTTTGCAGAGAGCTACTACTCTGGCTGAGAATTTTGGTCTGTTAAAGCCATTTAAAAGGGGAAACAATTAACCAGGAGATCACCACATACATCACCTTGCAAATCATTGCAGAATTCACCACGATAATAGTCCATGGACGGAGTAAAAATAAAGGCCAAGGGAAGGACTATGCTGGAAGTAACAATAGTACTGTTGTGAAATGTTATTTTGTGGTGAGGTTGGATATTCGCAGAAATTGTCCTGGTCGGCTTAAAAACAAAGAAAAAGACAGGGAGTGTAGCTTTTTCTCTCCGAGAATGTGTAGGTATGGTTTAAAGAAAAGTGTCCTCTGGTTAGAGAGGAATTTAAACCTTTCTGTTTTAAAGGAAAACTTTGCGTTCCAGATGCAAGTTCCAATGGAATCTCTGTCAGGATAGTACGAGATACGGGTTCGTCGCACCCCCCCCCCAAGCTTGGTGGTCAGAGATGCAGTTCATGGGATAGAGAATTGTATGACTCAAGATAGTGTAATTCTTGAAGAGCATGGGACCCGATACAGTACCCAGAGCAAAGTTGCATGTGGATGTAATTTGTTTACAGGGAACAACTGTTGTAGGAGTTGTTGACTCATTACCTATACCTAACATGATTTTTCTATTAGGAAATGATATCACTGGTGCCAGAGTGATTCCAGATCCTGTTGTTGTGGATACTCCTCTGATTGAAAATCCAGTGAAGGACCTAGAAGAGAAAGCCATGTTTCAGTCATGTGTCGTTGAACACAGCCTGAGGACTTTGGATACTGCAAAGAATTTGATTTGTACGGATGCTGTTCATGCTGATGTCGCAGCAGGTGATGTAGTAGAGGAGCTAGAGCAGAGAAACTCTCCTCTGATAGAAGACAAGGTAGATAAAGTCAGCAATGAAAATGACTGTAAGCCAGACAACACTATTTTGGAGGTTTGTGAATCATCTTTACTAGAGTGTAACATTTTGGATTCAGAGTTTCATAATCTGTTTGAAATGAAGGACTTTGATATTAGAGAGCTCAAGCTAATGATCATTCTTTACAACAAATGTTTAATGAAGCTGTTTCAGAGAGTGAAATCGCTACGGAAGCGACTTGCTATTATTTAAAGACAGGAATACTGATGAGAAAGTACAGAGCACTTTCTACTCCTGCTAATGCTTCATGGGATGTGAAGTACCAATTAGTTGTACCTTTAGGATTGAGAGAAGAAATAATCCGGATTGCCCATGTGAATACATCTGCCCATCTTGGAGTGAAGAAGACCACACTCAATATTCTGCAATATTTTTATTGGCCAGGAATAAGAGAAGATGTAAAGAAATTTTGTAAAGTATGTGATACTTGTCAAAAGGTAGGTAAACCTAATCAGCCTATAAAGCCAGTACCTTTATCTCCACAGATTGTATGTAGTGTTCCATTTGAGAAAGTTATTTTGGATTGTGTTGGTCCATTGCCTAAGTCTAAGAAACAAAACCAGTATTTGATGACGGTTATGTGCAGTAGCATAAGGTATCCAGATGCTGTACCTCTGCGTAATATTTCTGCTAAAACATTAATTCCTCATCTAGTTAAGATTTTCACCCAATATGGAATACCTAGGATTGTACAGACCGATCGTGGAACTAATTTTACGTCTACATTATTTCAGGAAGTAATGAAAGTAATGGGTATTAAACATTCTATGTCCACAGTATATCATCCTCAAAGTCAAGGTTGTCTTGAAAGATTTCTCCAGACGCTAAAGAAGGATTGACTAAGTTTTGTGAAGGAAACTGGCAAAGACTGGGAGAAGGATTGCCGTTTGTTTTTTTTATATGCTGTGAGGAATGCGCATCAGGAAAGTCTTGGATCTTCTCCCGCGAATACTTTATGGAAGACAAATTAGAGGACCACTTAAAGTATATACGACACTTGGTTAGACTATAGTGAAGGTGTCAGTTTGGGAGAATATGCAACTAAGTTACGAGAAAAACTTGAGTATTCACGTAAGTTCGCCCATCAACATTTGTTTAAAGCTCAGCATTCTATGAAGAAAAACTTTGATAGTAAAGCAGAGAAGAGAGAATTTAAAGTAGGAGATAGAGTTTTGATGTTAACTCCTATGAAGAAAACATTTGAAAGCAGATATGAAGGACCATTTACTGTGATGAGTAAGAATCAGAATGTATATGAAATATCTACTCCAGGTAAAAGGAGAGAGGAAAATAGTATATATAAACAGATTAAAACTTTATTCTAATAAGGAGAAACTGAAGAAAGTATTGCCGTTGCTAGCTTGTTCTTGTTGACAAGTTTGTTTTCTGATCAAGTATCTGATAACCATCTTATAAAAGCAGATGTTCGATTATCCAATTCTGACACTATTAACCACCTGAAATCTAAATTACATCATTTAACCCCTCTTCAATTGCAGGATATAGAAAGGTTGTTGGAATCTTTCCCAGCGATTTATGGAGACATACCAACACAAACGAGTCTTGTGGAAGTTGAGATACAGCTGAAGATCGATTCAGTTTCAGTTAA
This sequence comes from Macrobrachium nipponense, assembly GCF_015104395.2. Taxonomy (NCBI): domain Eukaryota; kingdom Metazoa; phylum Arthropoda; class Malacostraca; order Decapoda; family Palaemonidae; genus Macrobrachium; species Macrobrachium nipponense. The sequence continues at coordinate 52,460,645 of NC_061093.1, read as the reverse complement.
GAGCGCTCCGTACCGAGTATCTCCATATAAGAAGACCAATCATGAAAAAAGAGGTAGATTTCTTGCTAGAACATGGTTTTGCCGAAGCCAGCCATAGTCCATGGTCATCTCCATGTGTACTAGTAGGAAAATCAGATGGTACATATCGGTTATGCACAGATTATCGTCAAGGTAAACCAAACTTACTGTTTCTGACTGCTATCCGTTACCCAGAATTGACGAATCTTATTGACATGGTAAGCTCATCGGAAATTCATATCTCGATAAGATCTTCTTAAAGGTTACTATCAACTACCATTGTCAGAAATCCTCAAAACCCATAATTGCGTTTGTAACCCCAAGTGGATTTTTCAATACAAAAAGTATTATTTTTGGATTAAAGAATGCTACAGCTATATTTCAAAGGCTCATGAATGATGTTTTGAAGGATTCATAAAATGTTGCAGTTAATACTTGGATGACATTATTGTTTTTTACAGATACTTGGGATAAAGCCACTTAGAGACGTTAAGGAAGGTATTCGCTCGGTGAAAAGCCGCAAACCTTACCCAATGAATTTGGCGAAGAGTGAACTTTGGTTATGCCCGAATTACAGTATCCCGGATACGTTGTTGGGAGTGGAGAAAAAAAGTCGCACACGTTAATGCCAAGGTGAAACGCCATCTTAACAGTGAATGAACCTACCTGTCGGAAGGAAGTTCAACGCTTCCTAGGGATGGTGGGGTACTACAAGAAGATTCTGTAAGAATTTCTCGGAACTTGTTTTCCATTGACGTGATCTGACAAGCAGCAAGAAAAGTTCCAGTGGACTTCAGAGTGCCAGGAGGCATTCGACAAGGCTAAGACTTTGTTAGTCTCAAGCCCAATTCCTTCCAAATCTCTTGATTTTGGAAGTCCGTTTATCCTTGAAGTGGGGATGCCAGTGAGATTGGAGCAGGAGCAGAGTTCTTCTGCAGAGAAGCAAAGATTCCTTATTACATCCAGTGATGTACAGCTCGCAAAAGTTTAAACCCCATCAGCGTAACTACTCTACGATAGAAAAGGAAGCTCTTAGTTTACTTTTGGCTTTGGAGAAGTTTGATACTTATCTTCATTCGTCCCCATACACTATTGAAGTGTATACTGATCATCAACCGCTTACGTTCTTTCAGAGAATGAAGACTAAGAATAAGAGACTGACGAGATGGTGGTTATCTTTACAAGATTATGATCTACATGTGAGTCACATCAAGGGAAAGGATAATTTGCGTGCAGATTTTTTATCCAGGCATCCTGTAATGTAAAATGGTAAATATTTGTCCTAGTTATATTATGAATTGTAATTTTTGTTTATCCTCATTGGTTATAATGATGATTTTAAGGAGGGAGGTATGTTACAACTTTATTTATTTGTATTTGTTTTCGCTTGAGATGCACGGATCAACCAATAGATGGCGGCGTAGGTTGGATCACGAAGTGTGATGTTTTTGTATTTATCCTCCTTGGTTTTCTAATAAGTGTAAAGTTCTGTTGTTTTGATCCTTTTAAAAGTTTACTTGGCAACTTAGTTTCGTACGTACCAGTATATCTCCTGGAATTGTAGTGACAATAAGTGTAATATACTATTTAATATTACGAAAGGGTGCAAAGTGCAAAAGTCATTATTATAATATGGGTAAAGTATTGATTCTCTTTGTACTTTTCTTCTATGTACGTGACTTAGCCATCTGAAGTGTTTTCTCTGTATTAAGTGAGTACGAGGTATTCGAGTATTTTTTCGTTAAAATGAGTTTATTGTCATATTATGTATTTCTTTGTGTAAAGAGTGTTAATACCCGGTTTATTACATAAGTATCCCGTGATTTCTCTACTGTATATGTTTATTGGGTTTCGGTAATACTAAACTTAGTTAATTAAATAATAATAATTATATTAATTTTAACGGTGTTTGAATAATTGCCTTGGGTAAGCAAAATATTTACGTTTCTCTATCTAATAACTTAAGAGTATTAGAAGCAGTTCGTAAACAAGTGGGGGCCTGTCCGGGATTGAAATTGTTAGCCCTCGGTAATTGTTTGTAAATGATTGTGTTGCTTTGCAAAGATTTGTTATATGCGTATTGAAGTATTGGTTATTGTTTTTCAAATTTATTTCCTTTTGTGCCAGTATACTAAGTGATAATTAGTATATTAAGTTGATAATTATGGAGTCCTTTAACATTAGTGAGTTGTTGAAAATCTACGAGTGGATATTTGAGTTCGCACAGGATGCGAAAGGATGATTGGGTTAGAGATCGCTAGTCACTATAAGATTTGATAAAGGACATAAAAAAAGCGTGGGCGTAAGTCTCAGGTTAAGAGTAACGTAATATCGAAGTTAGTCGATGATGGATTTCTCTCGGAAGAGGCCTTTGATTTCTGTGACGAAGGTAGTTCAGTCATGGAGGTAAAAAGAATAGAAATTCAGTATGCAAGAGAAAGAGAGGAACTTGAGTGTTTCAGGGACAGATCCAACAAAAAGGGAGGAACTTGAGCGTCAGGACAGATTAAAAAGGGAAGAACTTGAGCGTCAAAGACAGAAGGTTAAATAGAGAAGAAAAGAATATCAGTTAAAGTTAGAAGCCCTCAAGAGTGGAAGTAAAAGTAAAATTTCTCTATTGACGAAGGTATGCCTGATGTAAGTAATAAGTTTACTAAGATTGTGCCTAAATTTGATGAGTCAGAGCCTGATGAATTTTTTTTTCACTTTCGAGAAGTTAGCTCAAAGTTTAAGTTGGCCTAACGAGGTCTGGCCTGTGATTATTCAACCTGCTTTGGTAGGAAAAAGCTAGGTCTGCCTTCTAGCTTTGGATGCTAGTGAGTGCAAGGATTATGATTTTATCAAAGATAGTATACTTAAGATATATGAACTTACTCCTGAGTATTATCGTTTGCGATTTAGAAGGTTTCGTAAATGTGATAAACAATCATATGTAGAGATTACCCATAGTATTGTTAAACTTCATGGATAAGAATGGATTAAAGCAGCTGGAGTCAAGTTCATGGAAGAGTATAGAGAGTTGATGTTACTTGAACAATTTTTAAGAGGAACTCCTGTTGATGTACAGAGATATTTGTTTGAAAGAGAAGTCACAACTTTGCAGAGAGATACTTACTCTGGCTGAGAATTTTGGTCGCTTAAAGCCATTTAAAAGGGGAAACAATTCAGGAGATCACCACATACATCACCTTGCAAAATCATTGCAGAATTCACCACATAATAGTCCTGGCCGGAGTAAAATAAAAATAAAGGCCAAGGGAAAAGGACTATGCTGGAAGTAAATAATGGTACTGTTGTGAAATGTTATTTTGTGGTGAGGTTGGACATATTCGCAGAAATTGTCCATGGTCGGCTTAAAAACAAAGAAAAGACAGGGAGTGTAGCTTTTTCTCTCGAGAATGTGTAGGTATGGTAAAGAAAAGTCTCCTCTGGTTAGAGAGGAATTTAAAACCTTCTGTTTTTAAAGGAAAACTTTGTGTTCCAGATGCAAGTTCCAATGGAATCTCTGTCAGGATAGTACGAGATACGGGTTCGTCTCACAGCTTGGTGGTCAGAGATGCAGTTCATGGGATAGAGAATTGTATGACTCAAGATAGTGTAATTAATGAAGGGCATTGGTGGACTGAACTACAGTACCCAGAGCAAAGTTGCATGTGGATTGTAATTTGTTTACAGGGAAACATGTTGTAGGAGTTGTGACTCATTACCTATACCTAACATTGATTTTCTATTAGGAAATGATATCACTGGTGCCAGAGTGATTCCAGATCCTGGTGTTGTGGATACTCCTCTGATTGAAAATCCACGTGAAGGACCTAGAAGAGAAAGCCATGTTTCAGTCATGTGTCGTTGAACACAGCCTGAGGACTTTGGATACTGCAAAGAATTTGATTTGTACGGATGCTGTTCATGCTGATGTCGCAGCAGGTGATGTAGTAGAGGAGCTAGAGCAGAGAAACTCTCCTCTGATAGAAGACAAGGTAGATAAAGTCAGCAATGAAAATGACTGTAAGCCAGACAACACTATTTTGGAGGTTTGTGAATCTTCTTTACTAGAGTGTAACATTTTGGATCAGAGTTTCATAATCTGTTTGAAATGACAAAGGACTTTGATATTAGAGATGCTCAAGCTAATGATCATTCTTTACAACAAATGTTTATGAAGCTGTTTCAGAGAGTGAAATCGCTACGGAAGCGACTTGCTCTTATTTAAAGATAGGAATACTGATGAGAAAGTACAGAGCACTTTCTACTCCTGCCTAATGCTTCATGGATGTGAAGTACCAATTAGTTGTACCTTTAGGATTGAGAGAAGAAATAATCCGGATTGCCCATGTGAATGCATCTGCCCATCTTGGAGTGAAGAAGACCACACTCAATATTCTGCAATAGTTTTATTGGTGCCTGAATAAGAGAAGATGTAAAGAAATTTTGTAAAGTATGTGATACTTGTCAAAAGGTAGGTAAACCTAATCAGCCTATAAAAGCCAGTACCTTTATCTCACAGATTGTATGTAGTGTTCCATTCGAGAAAGTTATTTTGGATTGTGTTGGTCCATTGCCTAAGTCTAAGAAACAAAACCAGTATTTGATGACGGTTATGTGCAGTAGCATAAGGTATCCAGATGCTGTACCTCTGCGTAATAATTTCTGCTAAAACATTAATTCCTCATCTAGTTAAGATTTTCACCAATATGGAATACCTAGGATTGTACAGACCGATCGTGGAACTAATTTTACGTCTACATTATTTCAGGAAGTAATGAAAGTAATGGGATTAAACATTCTATGTCCACAGTATATCATCCTCAAAGTCAAGGTTGTCTTGAAGATTTCTCCAGACGCTAAAAGAAGGATTGACTAAGTTTTGTGAAGAAAACTGGCAAAGACTGGGAGGAAAGGATTGCCGTTTGTTTTATATGCTGTGGAGGAATGCTCATCAGGAAAAGTCTGGATCTTCTCCCGCCGAAGTTACTTTATGGAAGACAAATTAGGACTATAGTGAAGGTGTCAGTTTGGGAGAATATGCAACTAAGTTACGAGAAAAACTTGAGTATTCACGTAAGTTCGCCCATCAAACACTTGTTAAAGCCTCAGCATTCTATGAAGAAAACTTTGATAGTAAAGCAGAGAAGAGAGAATTTAAAGTAGGAGATAGAGTTTGATGTTAACTCCTATGAAGAAAACATTTGAAAGCAGATATGAAGGACCATTTACTGTGATGAGTAAGAATCAGAATGTATAATGAAATATCTACTCCAGGTAAAAGAGAAGATCGGAAAATAGTACATATAAAACAGATTAAAACTTATAAGGAAGGACAAAAAATGAAGAAAGTATTGCCGTTGCTAGCGTGGTTCTTGTTGACAAGTTTTCTGAATTCAAGTATCTGATAAACCATCTTATAAAGCAGATGTTCGATTATCCAATTCTGACACTATTAACCACCTGAAATCTAAATTACATCATTTAACCCCTCTTCAATTGCAGGATATAGAAAGGTTGTTGGAATCTTTCCCAGCGATTTGTGGAGACATACCAACACCAAAACGAGTCTTGTGGAAGTTGAGATACAGCTTAAGATCGATTCAGTTCCAGTTAAGAGCGCTCCGTACCGAGTATCTCCATATAAGAAGACCATCATGAAAAAGAGGTAGATTTCTTGCTAGAACATGGTTTTGCCGAAGCCAGCCATAGTCCATGGTCATCTCCATGTGTTACTAGTAGGAAAATCAGATGGTGCATATCGGTTATGCACGATTATCGTCAGGTAAACCAACTTACTGTTTCTGACTGCTATCCGTTACCCAGAATTGACGGATCTTATTGACATGGTAAGCTCATCGAAATTTATATCTCGAATAGATTTCTTCTTAAAGGTTACTATCAACTACCATCGTCAGAATCCTCAAAACCCATAACTGCGTTTGTAACACCCCAAGTGGACTTTTTCAATAAACAAAGTATTACTTTTTGGATTAAAGAATGCTACAGCTATATTTCAAAGGCGATGAATGATGTTTTGAAGGATTCATAAAATGTTGCAGTATACTTGGATGACATTATTGTTTTTACAGATACTTGGGATAGACCACTTAGAGACGTTAAGGAAGGTATTCGCTCGGTTGAAAGCCGGCAAAACCTTACCCTGAATTTGGCGAAGAGAGGACTTTGGTTATGCCGAATTCAGTATCTCGGATAACGTTGTTGGGAGTGGAGAAGTCGCACCCATTAATGCCAAGGTGAACCAACGCCATCTTAACAGGAAGAAAGAACCTACCTGTCGGAAGGAAGTTCAACGCTTCCTAGGGATGGTGGGGGGGTACTACAGAAGATTCTGTAAGGAATTTCTCGGAACTTGTTTTTCCATTGACTGATCTGACAAGCAGCAAGAAAAAAGTTCCAGTGGACTTCAGAGTGCCAGGAGCATTCGACAAGGCTAAGACTTTGTTAGTCTCAAGCCCAATTCTCAAATCTCCTGATCTTTTGGAAGTCCGTTTATCTTATGAAGTGGATGCCAGTGAGATTGGAGCAGGAGCAGTTCTTCTGCAGAGAAGCAAAGATTCCTTATTACATCCAGTGACTGTACAGCTCGCAAAAGTTTAAACCCCATCAGCGTAAACTACTCTACGATAGAAAAGGAAGCACTTAGTTTATTTTGGCTTTTTGGCTTTGGAGAAGTTTGATACTTATCTTCATTCGTCCCCATACACTATTGAAGTGTATACTGAACACATCAACCGCTTACGTTCTTTCAGAGAATGAAGACTAAGAATAAGAGGACTGACGAGACTGGTGGTTATCTTTACAAGATTAGATCTACATGTGAGTCACATCAAGGGAAAAAGGATAATTTGCGTGCAGATTTTTATCACTAAGGCATCCTGTAATGTAAAATGGTAAATATTTGTTTTCCTGTTATATTATGAATTGTAATTTTTGTTTTTGTATACCTCATTGGTTATAATGATGATTTTAAGGAGGGAGGTAGTTACAACTTTATTTATTGTGTATTTGTTTTCGCTTGAGATGCACGGATCAACCAATAGATGGCGGCGTAGGTTGATCACGAAGTGTGATGTTTTGTATTTATCCTCCTTGGTTTCTAATAAGTGTAAAGTTCTGTTGTTTTGATCCTTTTCTTTTAAAAGTTACTTGGCTACTTAGTTTCGTACGTACCAGTGTGTCTCCTGGAATTGTAGTGACAATAAGTGTAAATATACTATTTAATATTACGAAAGGGTGCAAAGTGCAAAGTCATATTAATTAATATGGGTCAAGTATTGCTTCTCTTGTATTTTTCTTCTTCATGTACGTGACTTAGCCATCTGAAGTGTTTTCTTTTCTGTATTAAGTGAGTACGAGGTATTCGAGTATTTTTTCGTTAAAATGAGTTTACTTGTCATATTATGTATTTCTTTGTGTAAAGAGTGTTAATACCCGATTTATTACATAAAGTATCCCGTGATTTCTCTACTGTATATGTTTATGGGTTTCGGTAATACTAATAATTATTAAATAATAATAATTATATTAATTTAACGGTGTTTGAATAATTGCCTTGGGTAAGCAAAATATTACGTTTCTTCTATCTAATAACTAAGAGTATTAGAAGCAGTTCGTAACAAAATACACACACACAACACACACACACACACACACACACACACACACACACACACATATATATATATATTATATATATATATATATATATATATATATATATATATATATGTATGTATTAGATGTATGTGTTTTCCCTTGATGTTCTTGACATTATCTAGTAGTCGGGAAAGTGGTACTAATATAAAATAAAAAGACTAAATTATCGAAAAGATAATCGTCAAATGAAAACCATGGGTATTTTATCCCGCTGGAGATGAAAATAAAAATTAACTTCAAGGAATTTACGAGACCATTACGCTGATTAAACGAAGGAATATAGGTATTCCGCAGCGAAAATAAAAGAGGGAAACTATTGGATATGCACATCTTTCGCTTCAGAGACATTTTTTTCCTTCCTATGAGTAGGAGGAGGAGGAGGAGGAGGAGGAGGAGGAGGAGGAGGAGGAGGAGGAGGAGGAGGAGGAGGAGGAAAATACTCAGTGTAAGGATATTCATATCTTATAGAATAATGATAATCTATATTTATCAGATTCCTTTTTTGCCATTATCCTTCGGGACGTTGGGAGCAGAATCTGGAAACCCTTAGATACTTGTTAAAAAAAACAAGAACCTGTATCCTATTGGTCTCATTACTCTGAAATAATAAAAAGAAGAACCCGTAACTTTATTTTGTAATACAGGAACTCCTATGCATATTATATTTCCTCA
>NC_061093.1:52439790-52447290 GCF_015104395.2 Macrobrachium nipponense | reverse complement strand
AATTCTTGCGAACAAAATCCTTTTTTTTATTGCTTCATCCAGTGAATTTCGAATAATGAAATCTTAGACGTTGATAGTTCTTTCATATAATGTTTCATTATTTTTTTACTTAGATTTCCTTCATGAATTGAATATCGGCTTAAAAGAGGATGAATACGTCCACATTCTAGGAGAGATGAAATGACGTAATGTGTGTAATTGTGAACGTCTTCCATGTATAAAGAGACACGATGATTGTTCAAGATAATTCCCACCCCCCTCCCACACTCACCCTCCCCCCCCCAAAACCCTCCTCCCCCCCACCCCCACAATCCAACCTCCCCTTCTCTAATGAGCACAAGCACACACCCAGAAAGAGAAGTCGCAAGTGATGCCAAAAGTATTACCAAACAAAAGTCAAGGACCTGCCATGAAATCTCAAAAAGTGATCGTTCTCATTACGGATTATTTTGAACGTTTTTTTACTGTGATCCTTTGGAAGAAATATTGTGACATATAGCAAAAATACCTCATATTTTGAGGGATAAAATCGAGTGTGCGGACGGGTGAAAAACAAAACAAATGATATATAAAAAAGTTACAAGTATGATAGGATAGGAATTATTAATAAGACGACGTGAACTGCAAATAGAATGAAAGCTCAAACAGGACATTAACAACAATCCCTTATGTTCATATACAGGAAGCAGCGATATATATAGACTGCATTTCAAGAAAATAAATAACAATGCTAAACCGTTTTTCGTATTCTCTCTCTCTCTCTCTCTCTCTCTCTCTCTCTCTCTCTCTCTCTCTCTCTCTCTCTCTCTCTCTCTCTCTAATAATTTTTATTATCCAGTAATTAATGTATGCTGGAAGTCACGAACACGATTTGATCATAAAATATTATATAAAAAACATAACTAGAAAACATAGCTGTGCTTTCCAAATAAATAACGACCGGTTTTTAAAACTTGTCTGGTTTTCCTTTTCGAATAAGTCTTCAACCCGGAAGTGCAAACCTGTGTCATTTAGGAAATAAAAAACTGAGTAGATAATATCACCATATATAAACATGAAGTCTTTTTGGATGAAATATTTGTAAATATGCAAAGGTGAAATCCATGTTCCCAGATTACCGATGGCAGATTTCCAGAGGATTGGCATTGATGATTTGAAGTTTCTCTGGAATCGATGTAATAACCTTGTATGTATGTATACACACACACACACACACACACATATATATATATATATATATATATATATATATATATATATATATCATATATATATATATATATATGATTATATATATATATATATATATATATATATAAATATAAAGGTATAAGCCACGAAGGAAGGTGAAACACTGGAGTAGCTGCATTTTCCTACTTGGCTTATACCTTTTTTTATGCATTTATCGCCTCCCAAACTTTCGTGATTCAGTTATACATATACATACACATACATACATACATACATCACACACACACACACACACACACACATATATATAATATATATATATATATATATATATATAGATATATATATATATATATATATATATATATATATATATATATATATATATAAACTATTCATGAGCTGTGGAGTATCAAATAAATTGTTGATAGGATGCAATAATGTCTTTAGTTCAGCATAAAACCCACGTAGAATGAAATACAAAACCAAACGCTGAATATTCAGAGGTGTCTCAAGCCAAGGTTTCCAATAATCAGGAAGTTTCTTAAACAAAGTCTTTGGGCTTGTCTCGGAATATTGAATGTTTTCTGGCCGCCAGGCAAACTTAGGTAATATTTCTCTACAAACTTTTCGTTTTTCTTTCGTTTTGTGTGAGGATTATTATGTGGAAGTTTTTGCTTTTTAATTTCTTTCAATCTTTTGTCGGTTATCTTTTATTTTGTAAATGGACTATAAACGAATCATTTTCAACAATCGTGCATCATGCACTTATATAGTTTATATATTTACGCTTGAAGAATGAATATTTCTTTGGAGGCCATTCTGGTTCAGTTTATAACTAATAATCCATCGAAAACAGACATGTTAAACTCAGTCATGAACTAAGGATGATTAAAGAGGAAAAAAACGCTGTATCACCTCACCATAAATGTGTCAGTATCTTCCCAGTGGTGTCATATTTCTAATTTCAGTTTGTCGTAAACAAAAAGGAATGGAAGAACAAACAAAAAACATTTCTTAGAAGCAACTTACAGCGTATATCATGCTAAGAAAGGGTCGTGATAATATCAGTACCATAAAAATTTAGTAAAATCCTCTAAAGGGAGAAGTTTCCCGTGTATCTGCTTTGCTGAATCCTAAGTAGATTTGGTCCTAATCTCATCATGAAGCGAGGAGTAGGAGAGTTCTCATTTGGCTAAGGGTATAAAGGAGATGTTCATCAGTCGTTAGGTTCAGTGTATGTAACAGCCTGCAGAACTCTCTCTCTCTCTCTCTCTCTCTCTCTGACATTTCAATATAGGGTAGATGTGAGGTTTAGAAATTGCGAACATAAACTCCAGATCCATGTATAGTTGAAGAGCGAAATATCTCGTGATAGGAGAAATGAGTATCTGTCATTCTGACCCTTTCTCACTGCGTTGCTTGATATTGTCCCCGTGATTGGTATAGTTTGTGCATTCTAACGAAGATCATATGAGAGAGGCAGCTAACAGAATCTCATACGGTTTTGTTACCTATGTAAGTGAGCTCCATACAGCCACAACAGCTTTGTGATGACAGCCATTAGGTTTAATGTGAGTCACTAAAGTTAGAATGGCTTAACTTAAACAGCTTTTATGTTGACAATCCTTAGAATTTTTCTATTTCAAACACGAGACAGTAATAGCAGTTTGAGGAACCAACATTTCTAAAGAATATTCCACAGTGTATTGTGGAAGTGTAACAAAAAAAATGCATTCGGACTCCCAAAGTTCATTATACCCACAAAGTAAAATTGAAATGTACACACACACACACACAGACACACACACACACACACACACACACACACACACTATATATATATATATATATATATATATATATATAGATATATATATATATATATATATATATATATATATATTCAATTTCAGATGATTTTTTTGTTTTTTTACTGACGTTTAATAAGGAAAAAAGATAGATTGTGGTCAGGGAATAGTCTTATATAATTGTTCCTGAATAAACTTCATAGCCAATATTCGTTAAATATTTTCGTTTATTTGATGAAAGCAAAGAGAAGTTACAAATGCTGTTTAAATTGTATGTTCACGTGGTAACAATGAGGATAAGTACAAACATGGAAAAAAGGGGAAAAAAATTATTAATGGAAGGAACCATGGCTTTTATAGTTTATTTGGCGGTAATATAATCAGTAACTCACATTTTTGGCAGGAAATATATCCAGTAATTCATATTATGTAGGAAATATAACCAGTAACTCACATTTTGGCAGAAAATATATCCAATAATTCATATTTAGGTATTAAATATAACCAGTAACTCATATTTTGCCAGAAAATATAATCCCGTAATTCATATTTAGGTAGGTATAATAACCAGTAACTCACATTTTTGGCAGAAAATATACCCAGTAATTTATATTTAGGTAGGAAATATAACCAGCATCTCATATTTTGGCAGACAATATATCCAGTAATTCATATTTAGGTAGGAAATATAACCAGCAACTAATATTTTGGCAGAAGATATAACCATTAAACTAACATTTAGCAGAATATATAACCAGTAACTCATATTCAGGTAGAAAATGAAACCAGTAACTCACATTTTGTAGAGAATTTAACCAGTATCTATATTTCGTTAGAAAGGAAAACTTTAGGGTGCTGATAGTTGAAATGGTGGGAAAAAAAAAAAAAGGAAAAAACAAATATATATGTGTTAAGAAGAATAGTATATGTTGTGGTAATTTTGAAGCTTTGCAAGAAAGGAGAGAGAAAGCTAGAGACAGCAAGGAAGGCAGAGAGTGAGTAAGAGATAAAGGTGAGGTGCGTAGTGTATGCATGGGGTAGACAATTGCAAGTGAGCCTCATTTGTATTAGTGCATATTATGAACTGAGTGAAATGATGAAAAAAAATATCCATACTTGAGTGTAGCAGCTGATTCAGCCTCTATCATCGTTATGAAGTGTGGCAATGTACGTGTATTTTATGCCCTCTACGTTAAGTAAACGGTTTATTAGTGCACACACACACACACTTGTATGTATATATGTGTGTTAATGAATGTTCAAGGATTTTTTTTTCACAAGAATCAATAATAACATCAGCAAACAACTCCCAGCTCTTTTCTTCAAGCGAAAGTCATGATGCAGCCTGTTAACAGTCAAGTGGTATGAATGATTGCGGGTAAACAAAGGGAAATAGAAGACTGAGGTATTTCGGGGAAAATGAAGAGAATATTTGAGGAAAAGAAAACGGTACTTCAGTGCGTGGAAAATAGGCAGAAGGGGAAATGAAACAGTCAGCAATCATGCTCTGACGGAAGGGGGCGTTTGCTAATTCTCTCTGTTCACAAAAGGGTGGAAACGCCAAAGCTTCACAAGAGGATTTAAAACCTTTAGAATCTATTTCATCCAACAGACTTCTTCATTAGGACTGTTTACCTTAAACATCAAACACTGAGAATTCTACGATAAGTCTTTGTATAACAATGTATATACATTGAATACTTCATAGGTAAAGGCAAAACAGTGCCATCTGTTGATAACATAAACAAACACGTTTTGTTCCATATGTGCATTCTATATTTTTATTACGTTTTTCGTTTTAAAGTTTGAGCCGAGTAGTGTTCACTGAAAACTGACTTTAGATCTGTTTTATGTCTCTCCACACATGGAATTTCTCTCTCTCTCAAACTTCCTCCTCCTCCTCCTCCTCCTCCTCCTCCTCTCCTTCTTCTCCTCCTCTCCTTCTGTTCTTGTAGTGTTTGGAGTATGTTACGAAGAGAAATTCATTGACCAGCTTTGTTTGTCTCCCAATTCCTTCCCTTTTTATCTATTATTCATTCTTTTAGGAAGAGTCAAATATTTCACTTCTCTTCGTACTATTTTACTAAGAGGACATGATAACAATTTAAGAACATTTAGATGGTTTCCTAAAGCTTATTAGAGCTTACTTTTTCCTGGACTATTATACACAGAGAAGTTCCTTTGGTCAGTCGTTTCTTTGTTTCCAAGTTTCGTTCCCTTTACACACATATATAGTTTGTACACACACACACACACACACACACACACACACATATATATATATATATATATATATATATATATATATATATATATATATATATATATATATATATATATATATATATATATGAGTGTGTGTGTGTGTGTGTGCGTGTGTGCGTGTATGTGTGTGTGTGCGTGTGTGTTTGTGTATAATTTTGTTCAGCTCTCTTTGTAAGGTTTCTACCTGGAAAACATAATAACAAGTAAGATCATTTATTCCTGATTTACCTCACTAGCTGGAGGAGAAGATCTTTGTTGAATTTTTATCTCTCTCTCTCTCTCTCTCTCTCTCTCTCTCTCTCTCTCGCTTCAAGTTTGCGTGTCCTTGCTATCACTTTTTTTTTCTTTTTTTTTTCTCGTTGTTCGTATTCAGGATGAGACTGTCCCCGCATGCTTCCAGGAGGAGGATGCCGTGAGGGTTAGTACGTGTCTTGTTCACGAATATTTTTTTTTTTTTGTTCCAGTGTGTTTTTCTTTACCATTATTCTCAGGAACACTTCTCATAAAGCAGTATTTTTTCACATTATGTAACTTATCATACCTTTTTTTTCATATCTTTATCACCGTTTTTTTAAATAATCTATATATATATATATATATATATATATATATATATATATATATATATATATATATATATATATATATATGAAACCTTAAGATGGACCAAAGACGCCCCCCTGTCAAAATTAATCTAGATCTAGTTTTAGAATAAAAGAATTCTCGCTGAGTATATAATCTACAATAAAAAATGGGGCAACACTGAAAGTAATTTTGCGTTGTCTACCATATATATCAGTTTATATCTTTCTTAAACATAATATATATATATATATATATATATAATATATATATATATATATATATATATATATATATATATATATAATACATATGCACACTTAAATCAAAGCAATTAAATGTACGTATGTAACTGAGGTTTATACTGAATTATCTTGAATTATACTTAAGTTCTAATTAATCTGATTGGAAATACTTTTTGTTTTTCCTTCTTGTTAAAATTCTATTTATATGTCTCATTACATTATAGACGTTACCAATTTATCTATCTCTCACATTCGTAGTCTAGACTCATTTCTGCGCTCAGAATAGATTCAGTCATTAAGAGTATTGAAGGACAAGCATATATTGACGTGGAATATTTAAGCCACAAAGACCACTTTCCCTTTTGTGGTCATCAAAGACTTAACGTGAATTGTGTCGTTGCACCCAAAGGTAATTTGGTTCCCCATGAATCTGACTGGTGATTCTGGTCCCTTCAGAGAATGTCGCTTCTGGAGGTCTTTGTCTCGGACAGGTAGGGAAGAAGACACATAAGACACTTTGCATAAATTTCTACAGAGTACAGCTTGGAAGATTTAATGTATATGTTCAAATAAGTTACATGAATATGCAATTATTTATCATATATCTTCAAATCAGCACGAATATATATTATATGATTTTAATATACAGATTACTTTTTATTATAAATTAATATTTGACAAAAAATGTGGATATAAATTAACAGTGATGAAGTCTCTGTCATGAAGCATAAATTTCTACACAGTACAGTTTAGAAAGTTTTATGTTTATGTCCAAATAAGTTACATGATTATGCAATTATTCATCATATATCTTCAAATCAGTACGAATAAATATTATATGATTTTAGTATACATTACTTTTTCTTATAGATAAAGATCTGACAAAAAATGCCCTTATAAATTAAAAGTGATGAAGTCTCTTTCATGGAAGGCATTAATTTCTACACAGTACAGTTTAGAAGGTTTTATGTTTATGTCCAATAAATTCTTCCCGAAGGTTATACTCCTTTCGAACCAAGTTTTCTTTCTTACTTTATATCTTTAAGGGCGTTAGATATTTCCGTTTTGACGTAGATACAATAAACATTACGTATAGACTTTATTTTTAAGAGATATAGATTATTTCTCATTAGCTAAATGGTAATACTTATATCAGCACATTCTTCCGAGCATATAGAAGCATAATGGTGACTGTGGGTTACATAGTATGTCTGAAAGTAGCTTTTAGTATTTCTTGTGGGATTTCTAAGAAATCTGTAGACGCACAAAATACACAACGTTGTAGATTTATATGTGTTTTACTATCTTTATGTGCATGCAAAAGAAAGAGAGAGAGAGAGAGAGAGAGAGAGAGAGAGAGAGAGAGAGAGAGAGACGTGAAGTTGTTTACTTCCCTTCTGTTTGAG
>NC_061093.1:52404790-52432290 GCF_015104395.2 Macrobrachium nipponense | reverse complement strand
CTCACCAAAAGGAATGTGACTTTCGCAAGTGCCTTGGTCTATTAGACCTGTAACATCCGTACAAACGAATGTACATGCTTTCCGACAAGACGAGCGAACTCTAGGTTAGAATGCTTACGTACCCAAATTCCTTCACTCAAGTAAGCTGCCCTTACAGTTCAGCCTGTAGGGGGTGTCCCATGAAGTCACTTTACAATTTACATTTAATAATATATTACAAAAAGAAAATGAACTGACATTAATGTTTAAATTATTACAAAATGAGGAGTATATATATTGAAAATTTACTCCCTCGTTTAATACCACCTATATGAGCGCTATTAGTTGCACGAAGCACATCAAGATGGTATTCGACTTCTTTCCCATGTTCGCTGAAGCACAGCCCCATCAGTAGTGTCACTGGGAACCAGGATCTTTTGCTTGAGATTAGTGATGTCCTTTATCTTTCTTCGATACACGATATCTTGAACATAACCCCACATAAGAAAGTCCAGGTGAGTGATATTTAGTGAACGAGGTGGCCTGGGAACTGGCCATCCCTTTCTATCCATCGGTCTAGAAATTGCTGATCTAAAACCCAAGAACATGCAGTTCCCAATGCGGTGGTGCACCATCTTGCTGGAAAAGATCGATGGTTGAAGGTTATCTAGTTGTAGTGCCAAATAATCAGTCAAAGTAATTGGTGTCTCGAGGGTGAAGAATGATTCGATTGCATATGATCCCACACCGCACATTCACCTTTGGACTATCTCGGTGAAATTCCTAGTCGCATTGGGATGTTCCAATGCCCAGATTTTCACATTATGATGGTTTAGTTTCCCTGAAAAATGAAAGGTTGCCAGCCCCTCAGTGGCGTGGTTGGTTAGTCTTGGCCTGCCATCTCAGTGGCCGCGAGTTCGATTCTCGTTCATTCTATTGAGGCGTCATAGATGTGTATTTCTGGTGATGGAAGGTCATTCTCAACGTGGTTCGGAAGTCGCTGAAAGCCGTTGGTCCTGTTGTTGAATAACCAATGGTTCCATGCAGCGGAAAAAACACGTACAACAAACAAACAAACAAAATAAAGGTTGCTTGAGGAACGGTTCATCCTCAGAAATTCGTTCCAGTGTGTTAACTGCAAACTCTTGTCGTCTTGGTTTGTCATTGTCTTGAGTGCCTGTATGAGTTGTTGCACTTTATAAGTGTATAATCGAAAGTTCTTACGTAGGACTTTGTGCGCTGCTGAACGTGGTAGCTGTGAGTGTCCCCCCCTGGCACAGTGCGGATAGACTTTACAGGAAAACGATGTCAAGTGTGTGTTTTTTTTTGGTTCCTTACAAGATTGATGGTTTCCTTAGATGTTCTTACTTCTGATATTTTCTTACTTGATTTGTGGAAAGAAATTATATATAAATATATATATATATATATATATATATAGATATATATATATATATATAATATATATATATATATATATATATATATATATCTATATATTATATCTATATATATTACATATATATATATATATGTATATATATATATATATATTATATATATATATATATATATATATATATAGATATATATATATATATAATATATATATATATATATATATATATATATACATATATGATATATATATATATATATATATATATATTATATATATAGATGTATGTATGTATGTATGTATTAGGTGTATGGTATTCTCTTGATGTACTTGACATTATCTAATAGTCGCAAAGGGGTACTGATATAAATTAAAAGCCTAAATTATCGAAAAAATAAACATCAAATGAAAACCACAAGTATTTTATACCGCAGGGGATGAAAACGAAAATGAACTACAAGCAAATTCACGAGACCTTCATTACGCTGATTAAACGAAGAATATAGGTAATTCCACAGCGAAAATAAAAGAAGGCACTATTGGAGATGCACATCTTCGCTTCAGAGACATTTTATTTCTTCCTATGAGTAGAGGGAGGAGGAGGAGGAGGAGGAGGAGGAGGAGGAGGAGGACGAGGAGGACGAGGAGGAGGAGGGGGAGGAGGAAAATACTCAGTGTAAGGATATTCATATCGTTATAGATAAAATGATAATCTATATTTATCAGATTCCTTTTTTGCCTTATCCTTCGGGACGTTGGAAGCAGAATCTGAAACCTTTAGATACTTGTTAAAAAAAACAAGAGCCTGTATCCTATTGGTCTCATTACCCTGAAATAATAAAAAAAAGAACCCGTAACTTTATTTTCTTAAAAACAGGAACTCCTGTGCATATTATAATTCTTCTAGTTTGAAAATGTTTATGACTGACTGGATTAATTTAACAGGATTTGTTAAAGATTTGCGTATGCGCAAAATTAATATGTAATTCAGTAAGTATTTTTTTTTTATGATTTTATAGCCTTCTAAGAAAATCTCGAACTTTATCAAAAAAAAAAAAAATAAATAAATAGCGTGCTTTTCGCAGAAGCGACCTGTAATAGAAAGTAAGTAGTTTTTATGTTACTAAGTCATATATAAAACTTCAACTTCGAATTCCAAGTTGCAGAGACAAGCATCCTTTCAAATTCTTCTTATTTTTTACAACCTTTGCAAAATATTGCAGAAATAGAACTGAAGTATATCAAGGGTTATTGCAAAGGGTTTAAATAATATGGAAGACTATCAGAGGGAGGGAATAATTAAATATGAAATCCACACTGAGCTAATAAGTGAAATTCCTGTCGGCTGTGATTTCATCAAGGTTTCAGTATTTATTGAGAAAAAACAAATCACATGACAAGAAAGAACTTTTAAAATACGACTCGGTAGTTAATAATGGAACATAGATTTCCACTTTTCTCTCGCTTATAGCGCATCGTTTTCTTGAGAATGCTATGTGAAAATGTATACAATACTCCTATCATAACTTGTTATAATTGTTATAACGATTCGAAACAGTTGTTTTTTTTATTGCAAAAAACGAAGGCAACATTTCGCTAAACGCTGAGAAAAGAGTGGCAAATACGTGTGGAAATATATGCTAATATATATATATATATATATATATTATATATATATATATATATATATATATATATGTATATATATATATAGATATATATATATTATATATATATATATATATATATATATATATATATAAAAATGATGATGAATGTGGTACTTCCCTCCTTTTACACACACACACAAACACACACACACACACACACACACATATATATATATATATATATGTGTGTGTGTGTGTGTGTGTGTGTAAAAAGGAGGAATGTACAGATTCATCATTTTTAACTTATATATATATATATATATATATATATATATATATATATATCTATATATATATAATATACATATATATATATATATATATATATATATATATATATATATATATTTATATATAATTTCTTTCACAAATCAAGTAAGAAAATATCAGAAGTAAGAACATCTAAGGAAACCATCAATCTTGTAAGACAAAACATTGATCGTTTTCCTGTAAAGTCGTAGGGCTTGTCTCGGAATATTGAATGTTTTCTGGCCGGCAGCAAACTTAGGTTTTAATATTTCTCTACAAACTTTTTTTCGTTTTTCTTTTCGTTTTGAGTGAGGAATATTATGTGTAAGTTTTTGCTCTTTATTTCTTTAATCTCTTGTCAGTTATCCTTTATTTTTTGAGCCGACTACAAACGACTCATTTCAACAATCATGAATGATGCGCTGATATAGTATATTTACGCTTGAAAAAATTAATAGTTCTTTGGAGGCCATTCTGTTTCAGTTTATAAACTAATAATCCATCAAAAAATAGTCATGTTAAACTCAGTCATGAAATAAGGATGATTAAAGAGGAAAAAAACGCTGCATTACCGCACCCATAAATGTGTCAGTAACTCCCCATGGTGTCATATTTCTAATTTCAGTTTGCCGTAAACGAAAAGAATGGAAAAATAAACAAAAAAAAACATTTCTTAGAAGCAACTTACAGCGTTATATCATGCTAAGAAAGAAACGGGGTCGGTGATAATATCAGTACCATATTAAATTATAATATATATATATATATATATATATTATATATATATAATTATATATATATATATATATATATATATATATTATATATTTATGTATGTATATAATATCGCAATTAATATGATACAATCCTGCAAATTATTCGTGAAAAACACGGAAAATAACTCAGATGGACTATATATATATATATATATCTATATATGATATATATATATATATATATTATATATATATTATATATATATATATATAGTATACATACATATATAATATATATAATAATATAGTATATAATAATATATATATATTATATATATAATATATATATATATATATATATATATATATACTATATATATAATTTCGTAATTTATACACATAATCCTGCAAAATGTTTTGTGAATAAAACGAAAAATAACTCGGATGGAAAAAACTTTTTATATCATTTTTGCGGTTCAGTTTGAACTGGAAATCATATTTCAAAATCGGTTTATAAATCCAGCGTCAGCTAATCGTTAATTTCTCGCTCTCTTTTTCTTTTTAAATGAGTTTCATTCATTACTTAGTAATTTTTTTTTTTTTTTACCTTGAACTAATCAGCACGAATAAATACTATATGATTTTAGTATACAGATTACTTTTTTACTATAAGTTAAGATTTGACGAAAAATGTGCACATTAACTAACAGTGATGAAGTCTCTGTCATGAAGCATAATTTCTACACAGTACAGTTTAAAAGGTTTTATGTTTATGTTCAAATAAGTTACATGAATATGTAACTATTTGTCATGTATCTTTAAATCAGTACGAATAAATATTATATGATTTTAGTATACATTACTTTTATTATTGATAAAGATTTGACAAAAAATGCGCTTATAAATTAAAAGTTTCTTTCATGAAAGCATAATTTCTACACAGTATAGTTGTTTTTTAAAGGTTTTTTTATGTTTATGTCCACCAAATAAGTTCTTCCTGAAGGTTTATACTCCTTTCGACCAAAGTTTCTGTCTTCCCTTTATATCTATAAGGGCGTTAGTTATTCCGTTTAGACGTAGACGCAATGACATTACATATAGACATTATTTTTGAGAAATATAGATTATTTCTCAGTAGCTAGATGTTAATACTTATATCAGTACATTCTTTCGAGAATATAGAAGCATAATGGTGACTGCAGGTTACATGTTATATCTGGAAGTAGCTCTTAGTATTTCTTGTGAGATTTCTTAGAAATCTGTAGACGCACAAAATACACAACAATATAGATTTATATGTGTTTTACTATCTTTATGTGCATGGCAAAAGAGAGAGAGAGAGAGAGAGAGAGAGAGAGAGAGAGAGAGAGAGAGAGAGAGAGAGAGACGTGAAGTTGTTTACTTCCCTTCAGTTTGAGTAAGGTTTCGTCATATCAGCCTTACTGCGCAATGCATTGGAAAAGCGCACTTTAGTTCAGATTATTTTCCTCAGTAAATATGCAAGGCTCTTGCCGGAGGAATATGTTCTGATATCTCAGAGCGCATATGTTACATCTCTTTACGTTATACGTAGCCATCAGTATCATCAGACTTCACGTCATCGCAATTTTGAAATTTGTTTTTCCTCTTTCCAAAAGCTCTTTTATTCGGTGTTCTTTCATGGTTTCAGTATTTTATCACACTTTTATGACCTTTTGTTTCTGTAACTCTAAACTACGGTTCCTGAATCTAATTTGAATCTATAAAATGAAGATTACATCCTCCTTTTTATTCTTCCTAGCCAGGAAGTGCTGCCTCCCAGATCAAATACGATTGCAATGTCCTTCAACTGAGCAAAAGTGGGGAATTTTTCATTGTTTTAAAATGGCAATGGGAGTTGCAGCATGAAATTATAAAACTATATCTTTAAGGTATATCTACACTTAATATCGCTACTCCAGAAAAGTTTTATGAATGGGACTATGATTCAATACCAGTTTTTTTTTTTCTCTCTCTTATATTTTCTACCTTTCCAGTCAAGAACCCCACGTAATGGTTTTCAAAATGTTTAATGAGAGAGAAATACAAAAGTGACGGCAAATAAGTAATAATCGATGTTGGTTTAAAAGGGATGGCAAAAACACTCCAGTACATTTAAATAGTAGAGGCAAATTATTCCATTTTTATTAGTGTAACGAATAAAAAATGCTATCACCTCTATTATATCATCATTAATATCTTATTCCTTAATAAAGACTTCGAATCTTGGAACATTGAAAACATTGACAAATGAACGTCATCTCTTCACAAATACAAGTCATTCCATTTTCACGAGTGGACATTTTATAGAAATATCAGCAATACTTGCAACTAAAACTAAATAGATCAATTGGATATTTAATAGAGCTGCTAGGTGTAGATATTTCTGTATAATTTACACAGTTCAGTGAGTAAACTTCCAGCCCGAATACACTGTAATACATTTTGAGATAAATACGAATATATTGCTAAAATATATGACACTGAAATGGGTAATGAATAAAAAGCTGGTTGAATGAATAAATGAATAAATAAATAAATAGAAAGATGAATGAAATTAAAAATCAAATAATCAATAAAAATATAAATAATAGGTAAAAAGAAACTTATGATTTATTTCAAATTGCAGGAAGCTTATCTCCAAACTTACAAAGCACGGGAGAGAGAAAAAAAAATGAAAATAGTATGAGTAAGGGAGCGGAATTACAGAAATTCCCTGAGCAAATGAAATCACTTTCCCACACTGTGAAGGGGACACGTTGTCATGCGGTCTATTGCCCAAAGAGAAGGTCATCCATGCAAGAAGAAAGGGCAGCTGCTTAAGGCAACCCAAAACATGAAAGTAGGAGGGGAGTGGGGAGCTGCTGTGAAATATTTCAGTCATCTTTTTTCTATTATAGGAATGCAAGACTTGTTCACGATAAAATGCTGAAGTGAAAAGAGGGTTTTTATCTTATAGTAGGGAGGGATGCAGATAAAAACATCTAAAAAAACAAATAAAAGGAAAAGCGAATGCTAAGTATTTTGCTGTGAATTTCAACATGATTCACATGGCTTTGCATCAAAGTAAAAGGGGCAGGAAATAAAATTAACAACAATAAAAATACGAGAATGGGAATGATTTTTTTTGAAGTTGTGGTTGTATGGAAAAAGTCAGAATTTTATATTTTATACACTTATGGTAAAATTATGAATTGACAGTGAGGATTTAAACCAAAGAACGAAGAAAAAACTATTGAGTTTAATAAGTGAAATTATAAATGTTGAACTGCCGTTTCTCGTCTTGAGAGGAATCACCCAAAGAGCTGTCTTCGGATGTATGCACCACTTCCTCTCCACAGTAACTCATCTACCATATGTAAAGGACCTAACAATAATAAAAAGAATATACGCTCTTGAAAGGAATCAATTTAACGTAAGAAATAAATCAAACGAATTTAACGAGAAGGGAAAGAAAAAATTCAGCAAGCTAGCTTCGTGAAAACGTAAATTTCGTAAATGAACACTCGTTACTAAGTAAGAAAAATATGTTTGAATTACGTTCGTAGTTAATCTTAGTCAAATGAAATTCTCACTGGTTTATAAACCAAAGGCACAAGTATAATGGTAATTATAATGATAAAATCCTTTACTTTAATTTTTCGACGTGTTGGCGACCATAATTTAAACTATAATAAGCGTAAATTATATCTAAGAAACAGATCAATCCTTTTGAGCCTGCATAAGGTCTCTCAACTGACTTACGTTTCTTTAAATCCTGGTCTTTCGTGGTAAGATGATAAGTCCAGTTACTCGTGTTGCCTCTCTCCGAACATGAAATCCTATCGCTCGGCCTAGGTGGAGTTTATCGCTCCATGACACTTGAAACTCCAGGGTAAAAAATAATGTCAGAAAATCTCAAAGGTCTGGTGCCACTCCACTCCGGACTGCTTTCTGCGCTGGTCTCTGGACTGGAATCCTGACTCTCCTCCGCTGGAAAAACTGTCCTACTGGCATCTGCCATCTGCGGCCTGGATTCTGCACCGCTGAATATAAATACTCAAAAGGCAGAGTGAGTGGATATTTAACTGTCAAACAGTCAGTTTCAAGAACTATTCAGGCTCAATAGTAAACAAAGTCGCAAATTATCCTATAACCATAAACAAAATTACCATTAAACAAATGCCCATAGTTTTTCCAACCACCATCAAAGTAAACAAAAGACATAATGTACTTCTCAATACAAACAGAAATATACGAAAAGCATAAAGATATTTCTTTACACTCCACACCAATGGTTCTACATTTAATTTTTTGTTAAATGTAGAACTCTGGAATAACTAGAAAAATTTCAGCCTTTTCTTTTACATTCCAGGCCAAGGGTTCTACATTTATATCCTTAGTAAATGTAGGACTAATCCCAAATTATATATGAAAATATATATATAATTGTGAAATGAGCAAAATTATGTACAGTTAATAAACCCAACTATATACAGTTATGTTCCTGAAAGGTTCCTCAAATGTCACTGATCATACCTCGAGTCTTTTGCATGCTTTGTACAGCAGCTTTCCTCTTGAGCCTCTCTTTTTTTCTGGGGTTTATCTTCCCCTAGGTTTGCCGTGGGATCGTGAATATTAACAGAAATATGATCTTTCAATGTTTTAAATATTTGATTGTGACATTTCATTGCGCGTTAATATGGGGATTAAAGATGTGACGTGGCGTCGAACCATCTCCCTGTGTTTTTTTTACCTTTAAGCAGAACAGCGTCAGTTACTTCATCAATTACGTTAGTTTTAATGTCTTTAACAACTGGCCAATGGGAAATTAGTAGGTTTGCAATTCTCTTCTTTTATCAGTAACAATGTCCCCTACTTGTAATTTTTTTGTGGGTAACCGGCTTATATCTACTTTTATCATTGACAGCCTGAGTCATCAAATTATTCAAAAATTCTGCATTGTAGGTTTCTATCATATGCGTGCGCACTTTCTTCAGTTTCTCATAACTGGTTCTTATGGTATCAATAGGGTCAGTGTTTAAAGACCAATCAGGATCATTGCTAGTGTGAAGCGGGCTGCATGGCTGGAATAAGATTCAAAGACACTAAGTCCAAGCCATGTATTAACTTCTCTGGGGTAATAGGGTCTGGAATTACGTGATCACTGGTATCTTTTAGACTTCCGAGCAAAGCAATAGGCCTTCGATTAACCAGGTGAATAGTTTTGTGAAACCACAAACTCAAAATCTTCTGTACTGAAGAACATTTTTCTTGATTGAGCAATGAAGCAGCTGGCGGACCATCTTCACACATACTTCTACATAATACCCCCAAGAGGATGATGGCCTTTTAAAATTTAAAATATTGCTCAAATTTTAATGGACGTACTCCTTGTTCTTCTTAAAAAAATTCTGGGTTTCTGGATCATTCAGAAAGTCAGTAATTACGTTAGCTCCTGCAACTAAGGATGAACCAAGATCAGATAAACATAATTCAGGCACTCCATATTCAAATGAATGAAGCTGTAAACTCTAATGAAACTCACCGAGGTCATGTCAAGACAAACTTTTAAATTAATAGCCCTCGACCAAGGCAAGTTATGCAAAGAATCCAGACTTTCACCTTTTTGCCATTGTAAAGTACAAAGTAAGGGCCTATGTGATCTATGAATATTGTACGAAAGGGAACACTAGGTGGTTCTTTGTCTGAATAACCTGTAGGGAGATTGATTTAGTTTAATAGCTCTCTGCTTCAGTTTTCTACAAAGTATGCATTCCTGCAGGATGCGTTTCACAACAGAGAAACAGTGTGGAATCCAAAATTGTCTTCTTAATTCAGACAAAACCTTGTAACAGCCTGGGTGATACATTTTCTCATGCAAATCTAAACAATTAATTTTTGTGATGTAGCTATTCTTGGGGAGCAAAACAGGAAATCTGTAATTCTTATCATTTTTCCATCTTGAGAAATTTGCTTTTCACTCTTAGAATTCCCTCATTATCAGGATATACATTGAGTTGATTAACAATGTTTGGGATATCTTTAACGAACTTAGAATCAATGTCAAAATACCTGATACCTCGGGAAAATAAATGTGCTGTTCTATTCTAATTATGTAATTCATTGCCCTGCCATATAAGTTTTCGTCAAGAACTCTCATTTGGTTCCCATACCTCTCAGGATACTTGGAGCAAAGTTTGCATTTTAGGCTCCCAATAAACTTAAGCACGTACCTATGAACAGATACAGCCTCGACAAACTGGAAAACCTGTTTCACAGTCACCAAGTGCTCCGGTTCTCCCTTACCGGCTGCACCAGTGGTAATTTGGCCGGATTTGAAAGACCCAGAACACCCGCCTGTTGAGCTAAATGTTCTGCACATTCCTCTTCGGTGGAGCCGAAATTAATTTGATTGTAATTCTCCGAAACAACATCAACTGGTTTTGCACTGGGGTTTGGTACAATGATATTAATTATATCACTGCGACTTGAATAGAAGTTAGCAGATTCTTTCAAAAACACTGGCCCGGAGAGGAAATTAGACTTAACGGTAGTTTTATATGAAGCTACACGAGTGACAACGTCAGCTGGATTTTCAATACCTGAAACAAATTGAAATCTTATAGGATGCGTCTCACACAAGGTACTTAAATGTTTTTCTAACCTATTACGAATAAAGGTGCTGTGTTTATGCATCTTATCTAATTTATAACCATAGGAATTAATCCAGGATAAGGACACCAAGCTATCAGAAAACAGATGGAGTTCTTGATGTTGATTGCTTCAACACACGAGGGCCCCAGTTAATTTCCTTATAGATATCTATTAACACTTCTGCACCCAAAGTAATGGCCTGAAACTCAAGGGAAGGCATGCTCTTCCCAGATAATTGCTTGTTTACAAAACGGTTCTTAGCTAGAACAACAAAGTTCACTTCTAATGAATGGATATCCTGAATAAAGATAACAGTTCCGTATATATCCTTTACTGCTATCGGTAAAGGCAATCAGTTTTATATTCTCCATTTCTCTGGCCAACAATCTTCTAATTCCGAGGTTGGGAGAGGAATTTGCCTGTCGACATATGTTTTTCCATTCTTTAATTTCTGCATCCGGCAATTTTGGAGTCCCCAGGTACAGGACGAATCACATTGTAATTTATGTAGAAAGAGCCGTGCTCGATTCAGAATGGGCAAAGTAAAGCCAAATACATCATAGTGACTGGCAATAGTTTTCAAAACATTCCTCTTGTATTTGCTCACCATCTAAAACTAGAGGCTTAGTGGATAGGATATCATCAACTCGATCCCATAAGAGCCCCAATATCTGACTGATCTGCTAGTTTTCTCTCCAGAGCTGTTATCAAGTTCCTCTTGAATTTCAGTATCATTTGTTTACAAACTGCTGAAGATAAAATTTATAGGGCTCAAATATTACTTTTAACTCTTGAAAGGCCCACTTCAGTTTTTCACTATTATTTGCAAGTAATACTGCCATTATCCATATATATATAATGAATAAATGTGTCTTTTAACGCAAATTTACCTGGTCATCATCATCAGTGTCAATCATCAAAATTTTATATAGTCCAAGTAAATAATATGCATGGGGAACAAACAAGACCAAATGGAAGTCTTAAGCTACGATATGCAACAATACTGTAATCTCCTTTCTGTACATTACGATGCCATAGAAAAAGTAATTTGCTGGAATCTAGATCAGAGAGGCATATGTTGAGAAAGGCTTTTTTAATATCAAAACACAGGAGTTTGGAATCAAAGCGTAGCTGTAATAAAGCTGTGGTTGATCTTTTGGTTTAAACAAGGTCCACTCAACATAGCTTGATTGTGACTCATGGTTACTCCCTGTAAAGGATTATTTTCACATAAATTAGATAAAAATACTACTCGGCATTTTGTAGTGTCACGCTCTGGTTTAAATACTGCCATGTGGGCCAAGAAACTGTGATTTGGATTTTCCTCTAAGTACTGATCAAGGTTTGTCAATTTCTTTCTATAATACCTAGTTCAGATTGCTCTCTAAAGCATTGGTCGATTAATTTCAACTTTACTCCATCATCCTTAGAGTATCTTTGGAAATTTGAATTTAGAATTTTAGTAGCTAGAGTTTTTATTTTGCCCTAGCAAATGCTTCACTTTGTGATTCCAGATTAGTGCATGATTAACCTGCCGTCTTCATTACGCCTTGTATTTTTGAAGAACAATTTATTATTCTTTCGTTTTCAACTACCTTACCGGAAATATTTTGCGTGTCATAATTTAAGGTATCTGTGCAACACTTATCAAGGATCTCTTGAGTAGCTCTTCCCAAGGAAGCATAGTTGATTCTCCCTGCATCGTTCACTATTGTTATCCTGCCTTCACTTTCAGTCAGATCATCACAATCTAGGAGAGGATCTAAAGAATTATGACTTGAAAGGGCAAGATCCTCACAGGTATACAAAGGCACTTCAGCTTTTGTCTTTTCTTCCCCAAAACAAGGAGGGAGGTGCTTCAAATTGCTCCTAATTTGATCTGTGTTACCCACTAGCATTACACCTGCGGCAGTCAAGGAATAAACCGACGGTGCATCATTCTCATTACCCCCAAATGAAACTGTTGTTTCAGGAAGACAATAAGCAAAATTTGATCCAAGAATAAAATCTATGTTATTAATTTCATCTTTTCCGTCCTCTAAGAAATCATCAGCCAAGGAATATCCCCTGTTCATAAATTCCTGAACAATTTTCTGCAAGCCAGGCAATTTCAATGAAGTGTGAATAGAGGGCACACCCGTTGCTTCAATCTCGTAAATATGATCTCCAATCGTCAAAGGCACTTTGTAAGACTTAGTATGATAAACTTTGGAAGAGTTAAATCCATTGATTTTGATTCTGAGATCAGAATTTATGACAGGCAAGTTTTCATACTTGCCCTCTCCTCTGTTATGAAGTTTGACTGACACCCGCTGTCCCTCATGCACGAATCTTTGTCTCTCCCTGAAGATGCAAGAACAAAGGTAGGGAGTATAGCGTGGGTACAGTCTGTGACTTTGAACGACTCAGTAAAATTTCTCAACAAATCATACTTGAATTACTCTCCTTCACAACTCGATCACTTTGTTTAGAATTTTCCTTTTTCATTTTACATTACTTTTGACCACTATCCCTCAGGACTCCACTGCTTTCTTGGCTCATGCATAGAAATTTGAAGTGCCAAGCGCCACAATCGCAACGCTTCCGGAAGTGAATTTGCAGGTATCCTCTTTATGATCCAACCTGCCGCATTTTATACAAGCCTTCAATTTCTTAGCTTGTTGATTTTTAACCTAGGTTCAGGATACTTTTCACACTTGTGAATGGGATGAGATGAGTCACCATCCTCATTACATAAAAGGACACACTTTGAAAACGTTGAGTGACGGGCCTGTTTGGTAATTAACATTGGCAGC
Source organism: Macrobrachium nipponense (assembly GCF_015104395.2). NCBI lineage: Eukaryota > Metazoa > Arthropoda > Malacostraca > Decapoda > Palaemonidae > Macrobrachium > Macrobrachium nipponense. The sequence goes on along the minus strand of NC_061093.1, from coordinate 52,418,828 downwards.
AAAACTCGTAGCTCTCTTAGGACAAAGTTCTCTTGCTTTCTGCTTAATTTTATACTGTCGTTGACTGGTTAAGTACCTTTCAAAAATGGCTTCAAAAAATTTATCTCCTATCTGATTCAAAGATGGTCTGGTTTCGTTGGTGATATGATTTAAATGAGACTGGAAGTTCTCATTCAAACCATGCCAGGCAAAATACTGTAAAATATCCTCTGAGGTTATTTTTCAAAGCGCCTAATTGATCCGCAAATAGAATTAAATTTTCCCTATGTACTCAAACGGTTCTGTATTGTAATCAAGCTTCAGATTCGACATTTGTTTGATGACGTTGAATTTTCTATGTGACGGGAGAGGCTAAGCATTCAACAAAGCTCTCTTGCTACGTTATAAGAATGCTGTATGCTGTCCAGGGAATTTATCAAAGATAAGGCACGCCCTGAAATTTGCTGTTTCAAAAGTAAGAATTTATCGTAGTCAGAATAACTGAAGCGTTTCGTCGTATCTTCAAATTGCTGAAAGAACCTAATAAGATCCTCTCCCTCTTCTCTTGTAATTTAGGTAAAGGGGCAGTTGCGCTCTTAAGCATGTGCTGCTAAATGTGCTTCTAGAAACTTCTGGACTGGAAGGATTTGGACTGGATGTAGCCAGATGAGACAGAGTAGACACATTCACTGATCTTATCTTCATACTTACAACATTCTTCAATTTCTTTATCATTTCAGCTATGGCTTTCGTCTCATCCTCGGAGTTTAATTCCCATTTCAGGGTTCGAATGACCGAGTCGGCCTTTTCAAGCTCATCCTTGAGTCTTTTCAATTTTCTAACAAGGCAGTCTCTCTCCTGAGGATATTATTACCAAACTGTCCTAATTCAGATGAACACGGTTGACCTGTCCTCGATAGTTAGCCCTAGAACTAATCAGAAATTTCAAGGTCTTTTGACATGCCTGCGATCCCCTTACAAACCTAAAGAAATGATATATAGAAAGTCGCAAATGACTCACTCAAAAAAATTGAATTAGACCTCCCGAAAGAAAACTGCTCAAGGGGCACATGAAAAGTCGTTAGACCTCTAACTAAAGAAACCAGTTGTTAAAAACAACCCTAAATCACCAAAACAATTTCGAATGGCCGAGCGGTATAAGAAAACAAGGACGGAGAAACGGCAACAACTAGCAAATAACCAACATGTCCCTGTTCGGGCGCCATATGGTAAAAATTATGAATTGACAGTGAGGATTTAAACCAAAGACGAAGAAAACTATTGAGTTTAATAAGTGAAATTATAAATGTTTGAACTGCCGTTTCTCGTCTTGAGAGGAAATCACCCAAAGAGCTGTCTTCGGATGTATGCACCACTTCCTCTCACAGTAACTCATCTACCATATGTAAAGGACCTAAAATAATAAAAAGAATATACGCTCTTGAAAGGAATCAATTTAACGTAAGAAATAAATCACGAATTAACGAGAAGGGAAAGAAATTCAGCAAGCTAGCTTCGTGAAAACGTAAATTTCGTAAATGAACACTCGTTACTAAGTAAGAAAAATATGTTTGAATTACGTTCGTAGTTTAATCTTAGTCAAAATGAAATTCTAACTGGTTTATAAACCAAAGGCACAAGTATAATGGTAATTATAATGATAAAATCCTTTACTTTAATTTTTCGACGTGTTTGGCGACCATAATTTAAACTATAATAAGCGTAAATTATATATAAGAAACAGATCAATCCTTTTTGAGCCTGTATAAGGTCTCTCAACTGACTTACGTTTCTTTAAATCCTGGTCTTTCGTGGTAAGATGATAAGTCCAGTTACTCGTGTTGCCTCTCTCCGAACATGAAATCCTATCGCTCGGCCTAGGTGGAGTTTATCGCTCCATGACACTTGAAAACTCCAGGGTAAAAAATAATGTCAGAAAATCTCAAAGTCTGGTGGCCACTCCACTCCGGACTGCTTTCTGCGCTGGTCTCTGGACTGGAATCCTGACTCTCCTCCGCTGGAAAAACTGTCCTACTGGCATCTGCCTCTGGCCTGGATTCTGCACCGCTGAATATAAATACTCAAAAGGCAGAGTGATGGATATTTAACTGTCAAACAGTCAGTTTCAAGAACTATTCAGGCTCAATAGTAAACAAAGTCGCAAATTATCCTATAACCATAAAACAAATTACCATTAAACAAATGCCCATAGTTCCAACCACCATCAAAGTAAACAAAGACATAATGTACTTCTCAATACAACAGAAATATACGAACAAGCATAAAGATATTTTCTTTACAACACTTACTTCATTTGTGTTCTTTCCTGAAGGATTGAAAATACATAATTATTATTCTACTCAACACATTGCTCTGAATTAGTGGAGGTCATTGAATTGAAGTGGTGGATATATATATATATATATACTATATATATATATATATATATATATATATATTATATATATATATATATATATATATATATATATATATATATATATATATATATATATACACACACATATATATATATATATATATATATATATATATATATATATATATATATATATATATATATGTATATATGTACATATACATATATATATATATATATATATATATATATATATATATATATATATATATATGAATAATTATCACATCGAACCGTGATCCATTTATATATCAATTCAAGCTACAAATGTCCTTTAATATTCTAAATTCACTTTACCTCCCAAATGATATATTTTCATATGTACCGAAGGGGAATTTTTAATTGATAATAATTTCGTCCCCCCCTCATGGGATCGAACCACCATCCAAGTGGACGGGACGAAATCAGGACAGTCAGTGACGCTATCCAATCAGCCAACAGAGACGGCCTATAAGTTCATATCGATCTGACCTTACAATTCACCCTCGATCTGGGAGCTTTTCGTATTAGAATCGATATTGAAACCCCGTCTACCATGTTGGCCAATTCGAGCGTTTGACAGCACGTAGCCTTTTGTTTATGAAATATTATCATCGAACCGTGATCCATTTATATATCAATTCAAGCTACAAATGTCCTTTAATATCTAAATTCACCATTCCTCCCAAATGATATTATTTTCATATATGTACCGAAGGGGAAATTTTTTAATTGATAATAATTTTCGTCCCCCCATGGGATCGAACCACCGTCCAAGTGGACGGGGACGAAATCAGGACAGTCAGTGAACGCTTATCCAATCAGCCAACAGAGACGCTATAAGTTCATATCGATTCGACCTTACAATTCACCCTCGATCTGGGAGGCTTTCGTATTAGAATCGATATGAAACCCCGTCTACCATGTTGGCCAATTCGAGCGTTTGACAGCACGTAGCCTTTTGTTATGAATAATTATCACATCGAACCGTGATCCATTTATATCAATTCAAGCTACAAAGTCCTTTTAATATCTAAATTCACTTTACCTCCCAAATGATATATTTTCATATATGTACCAGAAGGGGAATTTTTTAATTGATAATAATTTCGTCCCCCCACCCCCCCATGGGATCGAACCCACCGTCCAAGTGGACGGGGACGAAATCAGGACGTCAGTGAACGCTATCCAAATCAGCCACTAGAGACGCTATAAGTTCATATCGATTCTGACCTTACAATTCACCCTCGATCCTGGGAGCTTTCGTAATTTAGAATCGATATGAAACCCCCGTCTTACCATGTTGGCCAATTCGAGCGTTTGACAGCACGTAGCCTTTTGTTATGAATAATTATCACATCGAACCGTGATCCATTTATATATCATTCAAGCTACAAATGTCCTTTAATATCTAAATTCACTTTACCTCCCATAATTATATATTTTCATATATGTACCGAAGGGAATTTTTAATTGATAATAATTTGTCCCCCCGTCCCCCCCATGGGATCGAACCACCGTCCAAGTGGACGGGGACGAAATCAGGACAGTCGTGACGCTATCCAATCAGCCAACAGAGACGCTATAAGTTTCATATCGATTCTGACCTTACAATTCACCCTCGATCTGGGAGCTTTTCGTAATTAGAATCGATATGAAACCCCGTCTACCATGTTGGCCAATTCGAGCGTTTGACAGCACGTAGCCCTTTTGTTATGAATAATTATCACATCGGAACCGTGATCCATTTATATATCAATTCCAGCTACAAATGTCCTTTAATATCTAAATTCACTTTACCTCCACCAAATGATATTTATTTTCATATATGTACCGAAGGGGAATTTTTTAATTGATAATAATTTCGTCCCCCCATGGGATCGAACCACCGTCCAAGTGGACGGGGACAATCAGGACAGTCATGACGCTATCCATCAGCCAACAGAGACGCTATAAGTTCATATCGATTCCTGACCTTACAATTCACCCTCGATCTGGAGCTTTCGTAATTTGTTTTTTTTTAGAATCGAATGAAACCCAACCGTCTACCATGTTGGCCATTCGAGCGTTTTGACAGCAGTAGCCTTTTGTTATGAATAATTATCACATCGAACCGTGATCCATTTATATATCAATTCAAGCTACAAATGTCCTTTAAATATCTAAATTCACTTTTACCTCCCAAATGATATATTTTCATATATGTACCCTGAAGGGGAATTTTTTAATTGATAATAATTTCGTCCCCCCATGGATCGAACCACCGTCCAAGTGGACGGGGACGAAATCAGGACAGTCAGTGACGCTATCCATCAGCCACAGAGACGCTATAAGTTCATATCGATTCTGACCTTACAATTCACCCTCGATCTGGGAGCTTTCGTAATTAGAATCGATATGAAACCCCGTCTACCATGTTGGCCAATTCGAGCGTTTGACAGCACGTACCTTTTTTTGTTTTTATGAAAAATTAATTTACACATCGAACCGTGATCCATTTATATATCAATTCAACTACAATGTCCGTTTAATATCTAAATTCACTTACCTCCCAAATGATATATTTTCATATGTACCGAAGGGGAATTTTTTTAATTGATAATAATTTCGTCCCTCCCCCCATGGGATCGAACCACCCCGTCCAAGTGGACGGGGACGAAATCAGGACAGTCAGTGACGTATCCAATCAGCCAACGAGACGCGATAAGTTCATATCGATCTGACCTTACAATTCACCCTCGATCTGGGAAGCTTTCGTAATTAGAATCGATAATGAACCCCGTCTACCATGTTGGCCAATTCGAGCGTTTGACAGCACGTAGCCTTTTGTTATAATAATTATCACATCGAACCGTGATCCTTTATATATCAATTCAAGCTACAAATGTCCTTTAATATCTATTCAACTTTACCTCCCAAATGATATATTTTATATTGTACCGAAGGGGGGAATTTTGTTTTTTAATTGATATAATTTCGTCCCCCCCATGGGATCGGAACCACCGTCCAAGTGGACGGGGACGAATCAGGACAGTCAGTGACGCTATCCAATCAGCCAACAGAGACGCTATGAAGTTCTATCGATTCTGACCTTACAATTCACCCTCGATCTGGGAGCTTTCGAATATAGAATCGATATGAACCCCGTCTACCATGTTGGCCAACCTTCGAGCGTTTGACAGCACGGTTAAGCCTTTTGTTATGAATAATTAATCACATCGAACCGTGATCCATTTATATATCAATTCCAGCTACAAATGTCCTTTATATATCTAAATTCACTTTACCTCCCAAATGAAATATATTTTCATATATGTACCCGAAGGGGAATTTTTTATTGAATAATAATTTTTCGTCCCCCCCATGGGATCGAACCACCGTCCAGTGACGGGGACGAAATCAGGACAGTCAGTGACGCTATCCAATCAGCCAACAGAGACGCTATAAGTTCATATCGATTCTGACCTTACAATTCACCCATCGATCTGGGAGCTTTCGTAATTAGAAAATCGATATGAAACCCCGTCTACCCATGTTTGGCCAATTCGAAGCGTTTGACAGCACGTACCTTTTGTTATGAATAATTATCACATCGACCGTGATCCATTTATATCAATTCAAGCTACAAATGTCCTTTAAATATCTAAATTCACTTTACCTCCCAAAATGATATATTTTCATATGTGTACCGAAGGGGAATTTTTTAATTGATAATAATTTCGTCCCCCCATGGGATCGAACCACCGTCCAAGTGGACGGGGACGAAATCAGGACAGTCAGTGACGCTATCCAATCAGCCAACAGAGACGCTATAAGTTCATATCGATTCTGACCTTACAATTTCAACCCCTCGATCTGGGAGCTTTTTCGTAATTAGAATCGAATATGAAAAACCGTCTACCATGTTGGCCAATTCGAGCGTTTGACAGCACGTTAGCCTTTTTGTTATGAATAATTATCACCTCGAACACCGTGATCCATTTTGTTTTATATCTCAAATTCAAGCTACAATGTCCTTTTAATATCTAAATTCACTTTTACCCTCCCAAATGATATATTTTCAATATATGTACCGAAGAGGGGAATTTTTTTAATTGATAATAATTTCGTCCCCCCCATGGATCGAACAACACCGTCCAGTGGACGGGGACGAAATCAGACAGTCAGTGACGCTATCCTAATCAGCCAACAGAGACGCTATAAGTTCATATCGATTCTGCCTTACAATTCACCCTCGATCTGGGAGCTTTCGTATTAAAGAATCATATGAAACCCCTCTCCTGTTGCCATTCGAGCCTTTTTGACAGCACTGCCTTTTGTTTGAATAATTATCACATCGAACCGTGATCCATTTATTATCCATTTCAAGCTAAAACAAATGTTCCTTTAATAATCTTAAATTTAAAAAAAACCTACCCCCAAATGATATTTTCATAATATGTCCGAAGGGGAAATTTTTTTAATTGGATATAATTTCGTCCCCCCATGGGATCGAACCCCGTCAAGTGACGGGGACGAAATCAGGACAGTCGTGACGCTTCCATCAGCCAACAAGACGCTATAATTCACATCGATTCCTGACCTTACAATTCACCCTCGATCTGGGACCGTTTTCGTAATTAGAATCGATATGAAACCCCGTCTACCAGGTTGGCCAATTCGAGCGTTTGACAGGCACGTAAGCCTTTTGTTATGAATAATTACCACATCGAAAACCGTGATCCATTTATAATATCAATTCAACTACAAATGTCCCCTTTAATATCTAAATTCACTTACCTCCAACAAAATGATATATTTTCATATAGTTACCAACCCGAAGGGATTTTTTAATTGATAATAATTTCGTCCCCCCATGGGATCGAACCCTCCACCGTCCAAGTGGACGGGGACGAAATCAGGACAGTCAGTGACGCTATCCGCCAATCAGGGCCAACAGAGACGCTATAAAGTTCATATCGATTCTGACCTTATTCATTCCTCGAATCTGGGAGCTTTCGTAATTAGAATCGATATGAAACCCCCGTCGTCACCATGTTGGCCAATTTCGAGCGTTTGACAGCACGTAGCCTTTTGTTATGAATATTATCAATCGAACCGTGATCCATTTATATATCAATTCAAGCTACAAATGTCCTTTAATATCTAATTCACTTTACCTCCCAAATGATATATTTTCATATATGTAACCGAAGGGAATTTTTTAATTGATAATAATTTTTCGTCGCCCCCATGGGATCGAACCACCGTCCAAGTGTACGGAGGGGGGGGACGAATCAGGACAGTCAAGTGACGCTATCCAATCAGCCACAGAGACGCTATAAAGTTCATATCGATTCTGACCTTACAAATTCACGACCTCGATCTTGGGAGCTTTTCGTATTAGAATCGATCGAAACACCCGTCTACCATGTTGGCCAATTCGAGCGTTTGACAGCACGTAGCCTTTTGTTATGAATAATTATCACATCGACCGTGATCCAATTTATATATCAATTCAAGCTACAAATGTCCTTTAATATCTAAAATTCACTTTACCTCCCCCAAATGATATATTTTCATATATGTAACCACGAAGGGGAATTTTTTTTAATTGATAATAATTTCGTCCCCCCATGGGATCGACCACCGTCCTAGTGGACAGGGACGAAATCAGGACAGGTCAGTGAGCTATCCCAATCATCAGCCAACAGAGACGCTATAAGTTCATATCGATTCTGACCTTAACCAATCACCCTCGATCTGGCTGGGAGCTTTCGTAATTAGAATCGATATGAAACCCCGTCTACCATGTTGGCCAATTCGGCGTTTGACGAGCACGTTAGGCCTTTTGTTATGAAAAATTTATCACAATCGAAAACCGGATACCCATATTATATTTATATATATCATGTAATCAAATTTCCAAGCGAACAAATGTCCCTTTAATATCTAAATTCACTTTACCTCTCCCAAATGATATATTTTCCATATATTTTGTTTAACCGAAGGGGAATTTTTTTTTTAATTGATATAATTACAATTCGTCCCCCCTCCCCCCCATCCCCCCCCCCATGGGAATCGAACCAACCGTCCTGGACGGGGACGAAATCAGGAACCAGTTTCAGTGACAGCTATCCCCCAAATTCCAAGCCACAGAGAACGCTAATAAGTTCCATATTTCGAATTCTGACCTTACAATTCAAACCCCTTCGATCTTTTGGGAAGCCTTTCCCGTAAATTAAATCGATATTGAAACCCCGTCTGCCATGTTTTGGCCAATTCGAGGCGTTTGACTAGCACCAGTAGCCCCTTTTGTTATGATAATTATCACATCGGGGAAACCGTTTTGTCCATTTATATATCAATTCAAATCTATACAAATTTCCTTTTATATCTTAAATTACCACTTTTTTTTACCAATCCCAAATGGATAAATATTTTCATATATGGTACGCCCCGAAAGGGAATTTTTTTAATTGGGATATAAGTTTCCGTGTCGTCGTCGTGTTCGTGTTCGTTCGTTCGAATCGTTCGCGTCGTCGTCCTTCCGATTTCCGTTCCCCCCAAAATGGGATCGGAACCAACCACCGTCCAAGGTGGACGGGGGAAACGAAAACAAGGACAGGTCAGTTGACGCTAAAGCCCAATCAGCCCAACAGAGACGCTTATAACAAGTTTCATATCGGAGTTCTGACCTTACAATTTCAAAACCCACCCTCGATCTGGTAGCTTTTTCGTAATTTAGGAAATCGATATGAAACCAACCCCCCGTCTTACACCATGTTGGCCCCCATGGGGGGACGAAATTATTATCAATTAAAAAACCTTCCCCTTCGGTACATATAGAAAAATATATCATTTGGGAGGTAAAGTGAATTTAGATATTAAAGGACATTTGTAGCTTGAATTGATATATATGGATCACGGTTCGATGTGAGGGGAATATTCAATAACAAAGCTACGTAACTGTCAACAACGCTCGATTGGCAACAAAAAATGTAGGAGCCGAACGGATGGTAGACGGGGTTTCATATCGATTCTAAATTACGAAAGCTCCCAGATCGAGGGTGAAATGTAAGGTCAGAATCGATATGAACTTATAGCGTCTCTGTTGGCTGGATTGGTAGCGTCACTGACTGTCCTGATTTCGTCCCCGTCCAACTTGGACGGTGGGTTTCGATCCCATGGGGGGACGAAATTATTATCAATTAAAAAAATTCCCCTTCGGACATATATGAAACATATATCATTTGGGAGGTAAGTGAATTTAGATATATTAAAAGGACATTTGTTTTTAGCTTGAATTGATATATAAATGGATCACGGTTCGATTGTGATAATTATTCATAACAAAGGCTACGTGCTGTCAAAACGCTCGAAATTGCCAACTATGTTAGACGGGTTTCATTCGATTCTAATTACGAAAAGCTCCCAGATCGAGGGGTGAATTGTAAGGTCAGAATCGATATGAACTTATAGCGTCTCTGTTGGCTGATTGATAGCGTCACCTGACTGTCCTGATTTCGTCCCCGTCCACTTGGAACTGTGGTTCGATCCCATGGGGGGGACGAAATTATATCAATAAAAAAAATTCCCCTTCGGTACATATATGAAAATATATCATTTGGGAGGTAAATTGGGAATTTAAGATATTAAAGGACATTTGTAGCTTGAATTGAATATATAAAATGGATCACGGTTCGATGTGATAATTATTCATAACAAAAGGCTACGTGCTGTCAAACGCTCGAATTGGCCAACATGGTAGACTGGGGTTTCATATCGTTCTAATTACGAAAGCTCCCAGATCGAGGGTGAATTGTAAGGTCAGATCGATATGAACTTATAGCGTCTCTGTTTGGCTGATTGGATAGCGTCACTGACTGTCCTGATTTCGTCCCCGTCCACTTGGACGGTGGTTCGATCCCATGGGGGGACGAAATTATTATCAATTAAAAAATTCCCCTTCGGTAGCATATATGAAAATATATCATTTGGGAGGTAAAGTGAATTTAGATATTAAAGGACATTTTGTAGCTTGAATGATATATAAATGGATCACGGTTCGATGTGATAATTATTCATAACAAAAGGCTACGTGCTGTCAAACGCTCGATTGGCCCAACATGGTAGACGGGTGGGGTTTCATATCGATTCTAATTACGAAAGCTCCCAGATCGAGGGTGAATTGTACGGTTCAGAATCGATATGAAACTTATAGCGTCTCTGTTGGCTGATTGGATAGCGTCACTGACTGTCCTGATTTCGTCCCCGTCCACTTGGACGGTGGTTCGATCCCATGGGGGACGAAAATTATTATCAATTTAAAAATTCCCCTTCGGTACATATATGAAAATATATCATTTGGGAGGTAAAGTGAATTTAGATATTAAAGGACATTTGTAGCTTTGATTGATATAAATAATGGATCAGGTTCGATGTGATAATTATTCATAACAAAGGCTACGTTCTGTCAAACGCTCGAATTGGCCAACATGGTAGACGGGGTTTCATATCGATTCTAATTACGAAAGCTCCCAGATCGAGGGTGAATTGTAAGGTCAGAATCGATATGAACTTATAGCGTCTCTGTTGGCTGATTGGATAGCGTCACTGACTGTCCTGATTTCGTCCCCGTCCATTGGACGGTGGTTCGATCCCATGGGGGGACGAATTATTATCAATTAAAAAATTCCCCTTCGGTACATATATGAAAATATATTCATTTGGGAGGTAAGTGAATTTAGATATTAAAGGACATTTGTAGCTTGAAATTGATATATAAAATGGGATCACGGTTTCGATGTGATTAAATTATTCATAACAAAAGGCTACGTGCTGTCAAACGCTCGAATTGGCCCAACATGGTAGACGGGGTTTCATATCGATTCTAATTACGAAAGCTCCCAGATCGAGGGTGAATTGTAAAGGTCAGAATCGATATTGAACTTTATAGCGTCTGTTTTGGCTGATTGGATAGCGTCACTGACTGTCCTGATTTCGTCCCCCGTCCACTTGGACGGTTTGGTTTCGATCCCTGGGGGGGACGAAATTATTATCAATTAAAAAAATTCCCCTCGGTACATATATGAAAATATATCATTTGGGAGGTAAAGTGAATTTTAGATATTAAAGGACTTTTGTAGGCTTGAATTGATATATAAATGGATCACGGTTCGATGTGATAATTTATTCATAACAAAAGGCTACGTGCTGTCAAAACGCCTCGAATTGGCCAACATGGTAGACGGGGTTTCATATCGATTCTAATTACGAAAGCTCCAGATCGATGGGTGAATTTGTAAGGTCAGAATCGATATGAACTTATAGCGTCTCCTGTTGGCTGATTTGGATAGCGTCACTGACTGTCCTGATTTCGTCCCCGTCCACTTGGACGGTGGTTCGATCCCATGGGGGGACGAAATTATTATCAATTAAAAAATTCCCCTTCGGTCATATATGAAAATATATCATTTGGGAGTAAAGTGAATTTAGATATTAAAAGGCCATTTGTAGCTGAATTGATATATAAATGGATCACGGGTTCGATGTGATAATTATTCATAAAACAAAAGGCTACGTGCTGTCAAACGCTCGAATTGGCCACATGGTGACGGGGTTTCATCGATTCTAATTACGAAAGCTCCCAGATCGAGGGTGAAATGTAAGGTCAGAATCGAGTATGAAACTTATAGCGTCTCTGTTGGCTGATTGGATAGCGTCACTGACTGTCCTGATTTCGTCCCCGTCCACTTGGACGGTGGTTCGATTCCCCATGGGGGGACGAAATTATTATCATTAAAAAAAAATTCCCCTTCGGTACATATATGAAAATAATATTTCATTTTGGGAGGTAAAGTGAATTTAGATATTAACGGACATTTGTAGCTTGAATTGATATATAAATGGATCACGGTTCGATGTGATAATATTCATAACAAAAGGCTACGTGCTGTCAAACGCTCGAATTGGCCAACATGGTAGACGGGGTTTCATATCGATTTTCTAATACGAAAGCTCCCAGATCGGGGTGAATTGAAAAGGTCAGAATCGATATGAACTTATAGCGTCTCTGTTGGCTGATTGGATAGCGTCACTGACTGTCCCTGATTTTCGTCCCGTCCACTTGGACTGGTGTTCGATCCCATGGGGGGACGAAATTATTATCAATTAAAAAAATTCCACTTCGGTACATATATGAACAAAATATATCATTTTGGGAGGTAAAGTGAATTTTAGATATTAAAGGACATTTGTAGCTTGAATTGATATATAAATGGATCACGGTTCGATGTGATAATTATTCATAACAAAAGGCTACGTGCTGTCAAACGCTCGAATTGGCCACATGGTAGACGGGGTTTCATATCGATTCTATTACGAAAGCTCCCAGATCGAGGGTGTGAATTGTAAGGTCCAAGGAATCGATATGAACTTATACGTCTCTGTTTGGGCTGATTGGATAGCGTCACTGACTGTCCTGAGTTTCGTCCCCGTCCACTTTGGACGTGGTTTTTCGATCCCATGGGGGGACGAAATTATTATCAATTAAAAAATTCCCCTTCGGTACAAATATATGAAAATATATCATTGGGAGGTAAAGTGAATTTAGATATTAAAGGGGACATTTGTTAGCTGAATGATATATAAATGGATCACGGTTCGAGTGATAATTATTCATAACAAAAAAGGCTACGTGCTGTCAAACGCTCGAATTGGCAAATGGTAGACGGGGTTCATATCGATTTCTAATTACGAAAGCTCCCAGATCGAGGGTGAATTGTAAGGTCAGAATCGATATGAACGTTAATAGCGTCTATGTTGCTGGAGATTGGAATAGCGTCACTGACTGTCCCTGATTTCGTCCCCGTCCACTTGGACGGTGGGTTCGATCCCATGGGGGGACGAAATTATTATCAATTAAAAAATTCCCCTTCGGTAACATATATGGAAAATATATCATTTGGGAGGTAAAGTGAATTTAGATATTAAAGGACATTGGTAGCTTGAATTGATATATTATATATATATATATATATATATACTATATATATATATATATAATATATATATATATATATAGATATATATATATATATATATATATATGTATATAATACCAATATTTAAAATATGCTATATATATATATTATATATATATATATATATATATAATATATAGTATATATATATATATACATACGTATATAAAGGAGGGTTCATTTTCTCTGGGAAAACATAAAGCATATTATAACACCCTGGGAACTTTATTTGTACTGACACGGAAGAGTTATAATTACTTAGCTACCTTACAAAAAAAAAGTGAAGAGCTCGCTAATGGCAACAAAGGGAATATAACCTTTATGGTTTGATTACTCTATACAAAGTTATTAAACTTTTTTTTACCGTTGACTGAAGCTACATGTAATCGGCTTTAGTACTTAAGTAGTTATTAACTGGAAGTACTATAATATTTTCATCCACTCTCAAAGTTATTTCAAACTTAATGGAAAATGTTGTTGGGATAAAGTCTTTACTTAGGATTTAGCAAAATTTCTTACCATCTGCGCGGTCGGATTTTCAGTTTCTGTTGTTTAATTAATTGATATAATTGCGCTACGTGTGTGAGTCTAACGTTCATCAGTTTTTTTAACTGTA
>NC_061093.1:52382290-52394790 GCF_015104395.2 Macrobrachium nipponense | reverse complement strand
GATAGAATGGCTTAACTTAACAGCTTTTCTGTTTACAATCCTCAGAATTTCGCTATTTCAAACACGATACAGTCAATAGCAGTTTGAGGCACCAACATTTCTAAAGAATATTCCTGTGTCTTGTGGACGTGTAACAAAAAATGCCTTCGGACTTTCAAAGGTCATAATAATTCCAAAGTAAAATTGAATGTACACACACACAAACACACACACACATTTTGGCAGAAAATATATCCAGTCAATTCATATTTAGGTAGGCAAAGATAAACCAGTAACTACATGGCAGAAAATATATCCAATAATTCATATTTAGGTAGGAAATATAACCAGTAACTCATATTTTGGCAGAAAATATATCCAGTAATTCATATTTAGGTAGGAAATATAACCAGCAACTCATATTTTGGCAGAAAATATATCCAGTAACTCATATTTAGAAAGGAAATATAACCAGCAACTCATATTTTTGGCAGAAAATATATCCAGTAATTCATATCTAGGTAGGAAATATAACCAGCAACTCATAATTTGGCAGAAAATATATCCAGTAATTCATATTTAGGTAGGAAATATAACCAGCAACTCATATATTGGCAGAAAATATATCCAGTAACTCATATTTAGATAGGAAATATAACCAGCAACTCATATATTGGCAGAAAATATATCCAGTAACTCATTTTTAGATAGTAAATATAAACAGTAACTCATATTTTGGCAGAAGAAATACCCACTAACTAACTTTTAGCAGAATATATAACCAGTACCTCATATTCAGGCAGAAAATATAAACAGTAACTCACATTTTGGTAGAGGATATAACCAGTATCTCATGTTTTCTAAGGAAGGGAAAACTATAGGGTGCTGATAGATGAATTGGTGGGAGAAAAGGAAAAAACAAATATATATGTATTAAGAAGAATAGTATATGTTGTGGGTAATTTTGAAGCTTTGCAAGGAAGGAGAGAGAAAGCTAGAGACAGCAAGGAAGGCAGAGAGTGAGTAAGAGATAAAGGTGAGTTGCGTAGTGTATGCATGGAGTAGACAATTGCAACTGAGCCTCATTTGTATTAGTGCATATTATGAACTGAGTGAAATGATGAAAAAAAAAGATCCATACTTGGGTGTCAAAGCTGATTCAGCCACTATCATCGTTATGAATGTGGCAATGTCCGTGATTTTTATGCCATCTACGTTAAATAAAAAATAAACGGTTTATTAGTGCACACACACACACACACACACACTTGCATGTATATGTGTGTGTTAATACATGTTCCAGGTTGTTTTTTCACAAGAATCAATAATAACATCAGCAAACAACTCCCAGCTCTTTCCTTCAAGCGAAAGTCATGATGTAGCCTGTTAACAGTCAAGTGGTATGAATGATTGCGGGTAAACAATGGGAGGGATAGAAGACTGAGGTCTCCGGGGAAAATGAAGAGAATATTCAGGAGACAAAACGGTACTTCAGTGCGTGGAAATAGGCAGAAGGGGAAATGAAACAGTCGGCAATCATGCTCTGACGGAAGGGGGCGTTCGCTAATTCTCTCTGTTCACAAAAGGGTGGAGGAAACGCCAAAAGCTTCACAAGAGGACTTAAAACCTTTTGAAACTGTTTCATCCAACAGACTTCTTCATTAGGACTGTTTACCTTAAACATCAAACACTGAGAATTCTACGATAAGTCTTTGTAGAACAATGTATATACATTGAATACTTCATAGGTAAAGGGCAAAACGATGCCATCTGTTGATAACATAAACAAAACAGTTTTGTGCCATATGTGCAATCTATATTTTTTATTAAGTTTTTCGTTTTAAAGTTTGAGTCGAGTAGTGTTCACTGAAAACTGACTTTACATCTCTTCTATGTCCTCCACACATGGAATTCTCTCTCTCTCAAACCACCTCCTCCTCCTCCCCTCTCATAGATATGATACGTTAAAGTGCGCGTTTAACAGAACATTTTTTTTGTTCTTGTTGTTGTTGGAGTATGCTACGAAGAGAAATCCATTGACCAGCTTCTTTATCTCCAAATTTCCTTCCCTTTTTATCCATTATTTATTTTTTTGAAGAAGAGTCAAATATTTCACCTCTCTTCGTACGTTTTAACTAGGAAGACATGAAGACATAATAACAATTAAGAATGTTTAGATGGTTTTCCTAAAGTTTTATTAGAGATCATGCCACTTTTTCCTAGACTATTATACACAGAGAATTCCTTGGTCAGTCTTTCTTATTTCCAAGTTTTGTTCCCTTCGTAAGGTTTCTACCTGGAAGACATAATAAACAGGTAAGTTCATTTATCCCTGATTGACCTCACTACCTGGAGGGGAGGTGGGTCTTTGTTGAATTTTTATCTAGACTCTCTCTCTCTCTCTCTCTCTCTCTCTCTCTCTCTTCAAGTTTGCGCGTCCTTGCTATCACTTTTTCTCTCTGCTTGCTCGTATTCAGGATGAGACAGTCCCCGCATGCTTCTAGGAGGAGGATGCCGTGGGGGTTTGTACGTTTCTGTTCACGAATAAGTGTTTTCTTTGTTTATTCCAGTACGTTTTTCTTACTATTATTCCCAGGAACACTTCTCATAAAGCATGTATTTTTCGCATTATGTAACTTATTTATCATATATATATGGATATATATATATTTATATTTATATATGTTCGTATATATATACATACACACACACACACACACAAACACACACATATATATATATATATATATATATATATATATATATATATATATATATATATATATATATATAATATATATATATATATATATTTGAAACCTAAGATGGGGTCAAAGACGCCCACCTGCCAAATTTGATCTAGATCTAGTTTTAGAATAAAAGAATTTCCACGGGGATATATATTTACAATAAAAATGGGCAAGCAACACTGAAAGTAATTTTGCGTTGTCTACCTGATATATCAGTTTATATCTTTCTTAAACATAATACACACACATACACATATATACAAATACATGTAAATTTACGTACATCAATTTTGAATATGAAATACGTTATTTTCTTTAATATTTCCCATAGAAAAATCACCTCCTGTGTTCACCATGAAATTCTTAGAAGCAATTATATATACGTATGTAACTGAGGTTTATCTGAATGATCTTGAATTATACATAAGTTCTAATTAATCTGAGTGGAAATACTTTTTGGTTTTCCTTGTTAAAATTCTATTTATATGTTTCATTATATTACAGACGTTATCTATTTATCTATCTATCACATTCGTAGTCTAGAATCATTTCTGCGCTCAGAATAGATTCAGTCATTAAGAGTATGAAGGACAAGCGTCTGCAGACGTGGAATGATTAAGCCACAAAGACCACTTTCCCTTTTGTGGTCATCAAAGGCTTCACGTGACTTGTGTCGTCGCACCCAAAGGCAATTTGGTTCCCCGGGAAACTGACTGGTGATTCTGGTCCTTTCAGAGAATATCGCTTCTGGTGGTCCTTCTCACGGACAGGTAGGGAAGTAGACAGATAAGACACTTTACTCCTAAATTTGTGCCCAGTTTCGCACGCAGGACGGACGTATTTGGCAGATTTTTAATTACGCATTTCACTAAAAAAAAGTCTCATTATATTCACACGAACTTTCACACTATATATATATATATATATATATATATATATATATATATATATATATATATATATATATATATATATATATATATATTACGCAGAGAGTTTAATTTGTAATGAAAGAAAGTGAATTTGAATTGGATCATTCTTAAACAGGGGTACATCAATTAAACAGGGAGGGAGAGAGAGAGGAGAGAGAGAGAAGAGAGAGAGAGAGGAGAGAGAGAGAGAGAGAGAGAGAAGAGAGGAATCGTTAACTATCAATGAAACGCGAGAAAAATAAAAAACTTTGTCATGAATATGGATCGCCAATAAATAAAAAAAAGAAACACGATTCCTTTCGATGTAGCGTTAATTGCTTCCAAAGATCCATTAAGCAAAATTAGTGAAAGAGGAGTAAGTAATTGCTTGTCCCTGCCTGAGAGATTCGCAAACAACCCTTCGGTGTTCTTTGATGAGACTTCAAAGAGGCATGGTTTCTTTCCTTTTTACCCCCCCTTCCCCCCCCCACCTCCTTTTTTGCTCTGCTGTCATTATCAACAATGCACATGGCAACTAGAATGCTTTCTGAATTTTATCATTTGATCTTGCTGGTAAACTTTCATGACATTCTTCGGAATACTGTATTAAAAAAAAAAAATAAGCACGCACACACACACACATATTTATATAAAATATATATATATATATATATCTAGATATATATATATATATAGATATAGATAGATATATATATATAGATATATATATTATATATATATTTATATATATATATATATATAGATATATATATATATATATATATATGTTATATATATATATACATATATATATGTAGATATATATATATAATATATATATATATATATATAATATATATATATAGATATATATACATAGATATATATATGGATATAGATAGTATCTATATATAGATATATATATATATATATATAGATATATATATATATATATATCTATATATATATATATATAGATATATATATATATAAATATATATATATATATATATTATATATATATATATAAAGTATATATAGATATATTAGATATATATAATATATATATATATATATATATATAGATATATATATATATATATATATATATATAGATAGATCTATATACATATATATATATAGATATATAAGTTATACATAATAGATAATATATATATACGAATATATATATATATATATATGTATATATATGCTATATATATATATATATATATATATAGATATAGAATATATATATATATATATAATAGATATAATATAAATATATATATATAATATAATATATATATATATATATATACTATATATATATTTATATACGATATATATATAATATATATATAATATAGATATATATATATATATATATAGATACATATATATATATATATGTATATATAAATGTACATATATATATCTATATATAGATATATATATATATATATATATATATATATATATATATATATATATATCTATATATTATATATATATATATATATATATCTCGGACAATCTGGGAAGGGACTGGACACCAGAATTAAAATACACAGATATAGTGTGAGAACAGGACGAATGTCGAATGCTTTGTTTTTACACATTGATAATTTAATCAATGATTCATTAGGAGGGGGCAAAAAAGGTTGTTTTATATTGTAATAATATAACAACGTAGGAATATTTATGAATCTGCTTTTATCAACATCACAGTGACTTAATGAATGTAAGCCAGGGTATGTACAACTGGACCCCTTTGTTGTTAACGAGATTTGTAGGGTTGTTTCTTTTTAATCACCTGTGAACTGTTCTGTACCTGCTGTACTGGTTTTAACCGGACTTTGAATACTTGTTTTTTTTCAATTTTTTCAGTTTTTATGTTTACTTTGTTAGATGTTCTCGTGTCTGTGGTTTTAGCATTGGACCTCGAAAATGTGTTGAAATAACATGAAAGCGCTCGGTACTCCTTCTTTTACTTTTCCTGTGGGGCCTTGCTAAATATATTGTCACACCCTATTTAGTGACATATAAGCATATATATATATATATATATATATATATATATATATATATATATATATATATATATATATATAGATGTGTGTGTCTGTGTGTGTCTGTGTGTGATATATATATATATATATATATATATATATATATATATATATATATAATTGTGTGTGTGTGTGTGTGTGGTGTATATATATATATATATATATAGTATATATATATATATATATATATATATATATATATATATATATATATATATACATATACAGATATATATATATATATATATATATATATATATATATATATATACATATACATACATATATATATATATATATATATATATATATATATATATATCTATATATATATGTATATATATATATATATACTATATATATATATATATATATATATATATATATATATATATGTGTGTTTGTGTGTGTGTGTGTGTATGTATATAATATATATATATATATATATATATATATATATATATATATATATATATATATATATATATATATACATATATATATATATATATATATATATATAGTCTATACATATATATACATATATATATATGTATGTGTGTGTATATATATATACGCATATACTATATATAATTTCGTAATTTATTTACATAAACCCTGCAAAATGTTTTGTGAAAAAAGCGGAAAATAACTCTGATGGAAAAACACTTTTTTTATATTATTTTTGCGGTTCAGTTTGACCTGGAAATCATATTTTCAAATGGTTTATAAATCCAGTGTCAGCTAATTGTTAATTTCTCGCTCTCTTTCTTTTTAAAGAGTTTCATTCATTACTTAGCAATTTATTTTTACCTTGAACTAATTGGTGGATAATATGAAACGTTCGTGCTGGACTTGATTTTCCTGTGGAAAGAACTGACGATGTGACATTTAATAAAGATTTTAACGAGGGTAAAGACAGATTTATTACGAACGCAACTTACAGATCCAATTGACTTTGTTCCATTCGTTAAAATACGTCATTAGTCGTATGGTTTTCTTTTCGCCAGGAATGAGTTGTATTTGATCATCCTAGACCTAGTTTGGTATTTGCTAAACTAAACTGATATAAGATAGGTTAAGAATCACTACAAAGAGAAATGAACACTTATTCTAGGCCATGTTGTGTGTAAGGCGTTTTTAACGTTTTTACGTTGCATGGAACCAGTGGTTATTCAGCAACGGGACCAACGGCTTTACGTGACCTCCGAACCACGTCGAGAGTGAATTTCTATCACCAAAAATACACATCTCTCACCCCTCAATAGAATGTCCGAGAATCGAACTCGCGGCCACCGAGTAGGCCATAATGCGTTTACTGTTGACAATATATCAGAAATTATCCTCGCATGTAAAGAATGCTTTAATATGTTTTGTTAATTGATATTTGCTACTACATTTTTACCTGGAACTGTGACTGAAAAGGAATAAAGTGTAACAGAGGAATAAGAAAAGCATCTGAAACCAGTGGCAGTCCATTCAGATTTTCCTTCACAACAATTTCTCTTATAAGGCAGAGACCACGAATAGTCAATGGAAGGCGAACTGAATGGACACGTCGTAGCAATTAGTCTCGTTGTATACTAAAGGGTGATTGCACCCGTTCACTCGACGCTACAGAAGCCGCCGAAGTGAATTTCCTCTAATTAGAGATCGGAGACTTATTTCTCTCTTCCCTGAGGTTATGGAAGTGGTGACTGGTAAATTCCATCGCTGGAAATTCCGCCAGGAAAATTCCAACATAGGTAAATTCCATCACTGGAAATACCGCCAGGAAAATTCACCACAGTTAAAGAGCAACCTCGGTTAAAGTCCATCAGGATAATTTCACCATGGGTAAATTCCACCACGGAAAATTCCACCAGGAAAATTTCAGCATGGGAAAATTCCACCACGAGAAATTCCTCCAAGAAAATTCCAACATAGGTAAATTCCACCACGGTAAATTCCACCACGGAGAATTCCATCAGGAAAATTTCACCATGGGTAAATTCCACCACGGGAAATTACGCCATAAAATTTCACTAAAGGTAAATAGCACCTCGTGAATTCCACCAGGAAAAATTCCACCAAAGGTAAATTCCACCACGGTAAATGCCATCGGGAAAATTTCACCATAGGTAAACTCCACCACCGTAAATTCCACCACGGAAAATTCCTCCAGGAAATTTCACCATAGATAAACTCAACCACGGTAATTCCCCCACGGAAAATTCCATCAGGAAAATTCCGCCATCGTAAATTCCACCACGGAAAATTTCCTCAGGAAAATTCCACTACGAAAATTACATCAAGAAAATGTCACCATCGGTAAATTCCACCACGGTATATTCAACTATGGTAAACTCCACTAGAGTAAACTTCAGATTTGAATCATTTACAGACTGTGTGGACTCAAATCGCTGAGTGAAATAAAATAAATTTAATACACCGATCTTTCTTGGTCTCTGTACATTCTTTTAATTTAATAGGTGATTGTAATAAAGCAGTTGAAACAAGCGTGAGTTTTATAAATACCTCCTTAGATAATATGGCTGTCATTGTTATTTCATGATAATTGTCCGATGAGAAAGTTTTCAGCTAAACTTCAAGAGTTTTTGCGCATTAGCATTTTTACCAATTGAAGACGTTGTCAGTGCACTTGAAGATTTGTCTAATTCCCTTCCGAGTTTGCCGCTTGATTTTAGCCAGACGAAAATACCGCATATTCACCGTGGAAACAAAACAAAAAAAAGACCTATCAAATTACTGATGCACAACTGAAGAAGCTATTGCAAGATTATCAAAACCTCTGAAATTTTTACGAAGAACCGCATGCAGTTTGTCTTAAAAGAATTTTGTTTTAATAAATGTAATTTTTTTTTTGTAAACTGCTTTTTTAATAGGACTCGCTAAATTTTTTTTTATCCTAATGTCAGAATAAAATGTGAGCTAAAATGCATTCTTTTTCTTTCTTTTTACCATGGTGGGATATACTGTGGTGGAATTTATTTATTGGGAAATTTTCCTGGTAGAATTTTCCGTAGTGGAATTTACATAGAACCTATACAAGTGTGGTGGCCGGTAATAAAGTCACAGGAAGAAAAAGTGTTTGTATATACAAATACAAGATATCTGGTGTATGGGGGGCGGGTGGGGGGTGGGGGAGGCTACGTAGATGCGTGAGGATAATCACTCAAACGTCACAGTCACATTAACTTACAGTAGAGTCTTTTGTTTTAGTTTTTATGGTATAATCCCCAACATGCTCGTAACGAAGCCCACCGCAAAGGTGGAAACATACCAGGTTAAACCCTTGGGGTCATTATCTGGAAAGATTCATGTGACTTTTTTTCCTGTAAATTTTTTAGCTGTGACTTTTTTACCTGGATTCACAAGTACAGATGCTGTATTATGCAATAGCGTTAGCTACAGTACAGGAAAGTATTTAGAAGGCGTAATGTTTATCAACTTATCCAGTGTTGGGAGGCACTGTGAGCTTCAGTATATATAGAGATAGATATACGTAACTAATTATACATTCACTTCTGCAAAAGTCTTTCCGTTCATTAATTTTTCCATTTTCCTTGTCGATGTAGAAATCATATCTTAAAAATGAATATGACCGAGCAAAACTTTGCAGACACTAATGGTGTTTGAAGTTGAGTTTAGAAACAATGAGGAGCTCAAAAGAAAAAGAAATTGGAAAGTGTAAAAAGTTGGTATGCGGAAAAGGTGTGAAAGAGAAACACGTATATTGCCCAGGTTGTTTACGTCTAAACAACGGGAAACGTTACGGATTTTTTGTCTTTTCGAGAACTCAGATCATATTTCATTCAACGGATTGCCATTAGTGAAAGTTGGAAATAATATAGATTCTTCTAGTTCTTTAAATGAACTACAGTTTTTGTTTGTACTTTTAACGTAAATTAAAAACAAATATTTAGTTTACCGAAAGTCCGTAAAAAGTGAGGCATGATGAAAAAAAAAGAAAAAAAAATGTAATAAACAATTCAGTTGATTCAGAAACCCTGTAGGTGGGAATAAAAGTTGAACGTAGGGAGAATTATATTAATAAAGAATAACTAAGGTAGATTATTGCGTTAGAGCAAGGCATACAGAAAAAAAAAATTTATTCATACCATACTGACATGCTCAGATTCAAGCACGCGCAGTTGCCTTTAATGTTTCGTTAAAATATGCCCCGATACTTTCATTAAAGCGATATACTTCTGTTATCTTCCCTTGTAGAGATACTTATGTCATGAACTGAACACCGCAGTTTCCTCCGAGTTCTCGTTTGTTGCGCTGCTTCTTGTTACAAGTTCCTCCCACCCAGTAGACATAATGGCATTCACGTCCGAAAGCTCTCGTTTCATCCGTGAACCATCATCATGTCCGATTTGGAAATAATTCAAGAGCTCATATATCATAATTTTAAGACTAAGGGACAAGTTAAGAATTTTTGGGGAATTTAATTAATTGTGACATTGGAAAAATAAAACTACTTTGAGATAATTCTCATGCACTTAGAGACATATCTACAAATTTTTTCGAGAAATTGGGAAAAAAATTTATATAAGATGCAACATTTTAAAATGTTTCCCGGAAATTCCGAAAAAATTTTAATAAGCTGCAACATTGAAGAGGAAAATTGAAATTCATTCTGGCTTTCATATTGCTAATATTGATTAATTTTGACCATGTTTTACATGAGTAAATTTTCCTTTTAAAGATCAAAGTGTATATTCTCGTGGATTTTTTAACAGATTTACTCACAAAATCATCATCACTTGGAGTAACATGAAATAGGAATATTCAAGGAATTTTGTTTCGAAAGTTCATGAAATGTATAAGGACTTATTTAAAAGTCAAAACAGTGAAAGAAATTGAAAAGCCTCGCGTGGACGTGTTCTCTTGTCCCGAGTCTATTCCGTTCCTCCCCCTGCTGTCTCTCAGCTCAGGTCACTGAATATTTATGAGGATGGATGGTTGGATAGACAGACTCTGAGGATCTCCCGCGTTTCCAGAGAGAACAAAGGTGATCTTCCTCTCGTCTTCCTGGAAACTAGGTGGACAGTCTTCATCCTGTCGGGCGGGCCGAGTTCCTAACACAATGAAAATGTCTTCTAAGAGCAAGATTGGAGATAACTTATCTCTCACTTTTACCTCTTCGTTCCCTCGTTTGGACAGATACAAATACACGTGCGTTACACGTCTCTCCTCTATCTCTCTCTCTCTCTCCTCTCTCTCACTCTCTATATATATATATATATATATATATATATAATATCTATATATATATATATATATATATATATATATATATATATATATATATATATATATCTAATAAAAGGAGCCATAAAAACACCAAATGTAGAGAGAATGTACTATATTTCAGAGACTGCTGGTCTCTCTCTTCAGGTATATGAATGAGAAAAGTTTACAGAAAAGGTGGTATTTATACCAAGAGATTCGTCCACAAGTAAGCCAATTTAGGTCACCCCCGCTGATAATCTTCCTTTAATCTTCTTAAGCGTTGTTGAATGAACACTGCGTCGACGATGTCCGATGTCCAATTCCCTTTTGAGATGTTCATTACCTGCTTCTCTTTTATTAAGGCCGATTCCATCATTTGACTCTTGTACCGGCAGTTGCTGCTATAAATACACGGACATATTCCAGTTTATTCTATGGTTATGTTTCATTTATATGGTTGAAAATAGCCGAGTTCTGTTGTCCATACCTAATGACCGTTTGTGTTGTATTAATCTCTGGGAAGTGATTTTACCTGTAAATTCCGATGTAAAGATTGGTCACAGTCCTGGCTGGGATCTCATATACCCCGAGGTCTTTGGGCGATGTCTTTGTTGGACGTTTAATCAGGGATTTGGCTAAGGTATTTGGTAGGTAAATGCCCAAAAGGGTGGATGGATTTCCCAAGGTGTGAGTTACTCTCTTAATCGTCTACAGGTGGGGAATTTTTTATTTTATTGGTTGGGTGTGTCTCTCTGGTTTTGTCTTTAGGGGGCGTAGAAAAAATTACGTTTTGCTTTGTGATTGCTTTCTCAATTATATGGTCAGGATACTTTAAAAGAGGAAAGTTGCTTGCGAATTAGTTCAAATTCTTTTTCCAGGAAATCTGGGGAACAAATTCGTAAAGCTCTTAAGAATAGGTTGCTAGCTAGACCTATGTTGATAGTATTGTCATGATAGCTAAAGTAGTGAATATAGAAAGTGAGAACGTTGGTTTTCTGTATATGGTAAATTTGTATTCGTCGTCGTCCTCTGATTATTAAAAACATCAAGAAAAGGAATTTTGTTGTCTGTTTCCCATTCAACTTTAAATTTGATGCTGGGCACTAATGCGTTTAATTTTGAGAGGAATTCATTAAAATTACCCCACTTATTATCCCAAAATGTTAGTATGTCATCCACGTATCTCATCCACAGCATGTTTTTGGGTTTTATTGCATTTATTACTGTAGTTTCAAAGTATTCCATGTAACAGATTGGCTAAAATAGGACTTAAAGGACTACCCATACTACACCCGAATTTTGATTGTAGAATGATTCCCCGAATGAAAATACGTTATTAGATGCACATAATTCAACTAACTTTATTATTTTGTCAAGTGCCAAAGGGAAATGATCTGAATAGGGGGATAATTTTTCCCTTAAAAACTGAAGAACGTCCTGTACTGGTACTTTTGTGAATAGGGAGTCTACGTCAAGGCTTAAAAGTTTATGTTGTGAAGTGGTATATGTGCTTCTCTGAATTTGTGACAAAAGTCTCCGAATGTTTG
>NC_061093.1:52367290-52372290 GCF_015104395.2 Macrobrachium nipponense | reverse complement strand
CTTTAAAATTTTTTTACTCTCATGTGAAGAGCTTTCAATGTATGTGCAAGTTTGGGCAATGTTGGAAAGTTATCTGAGCAGATATAATTCTTTGTTAATAAAAGACGATACCTTTCAATGAACTACTTGGTAATGTGTATATGTTTTTTCTCATCGGATGTTTTTAACATTAATGGACAAGATTTCTGATGAAGACTTCTCATAGCAACGCATCTACCAAGAATTTTCTTATTGTCAAAATTTGGCCAAATGAGGACGGGAAAAGGGAAAAAACTTATGTTGCAACTGCCGTGCAACTTCTGTTGTATTATCCTAAACAACTAAGAAAATATAGATTCCTAGACGTCTAGCTATTAAAATGATGAAACGTTTCCCCACAGTTATTCAACCAAAAATTAACCCAATTTTATTCAGCATCAGTTGCTTTCTTCAAGCTGCTGCCCTCCCATGACGAAAATATAATCTATGACTGTCATCCGGTTTGACAGATAAGATGCATGGCCTGTTGCCCCTTGTCAACATGAATGTTTCATAACTAGATTAGAATCTAAACGTTTTCTGTAGTATTACTGACCCCTTTGTAATGTGAATGCTCGTCTTTTCCACATTCTCTTCCATTTGGTTTCCTCTTTGCATGGAAACGGTTTTTGTGATGGCGACCTCATCCACCTTCCTTAATATCTGTCCTTGTCAGGGTTATTTCACTTTTTCTTTTAATATTCATGTGATGTCAAGGGGTGGGTGGTCTTTCTCCAGCCATTTAACAAAAACAGATTAGTATTATTGTACATTAACCAATCATAATCTAATACTTCAGTATATAAATTTCTCCGTCACGGTGTCGTAATAAATAAATACTTTTAATCTTTG
This sequence comes from Macrobrachium nipponense, assembly GCF_015104395.2. Taxonomy (NCBI): domain Eukaryota; kingdom Metazoa; phylum Arthropoda; class Malacostraca; order Decapoda; family Palaemonidae; genus Macrobrachium; species Macrobrachium nipponense. The sequence continues at coordinate 52,371,420 of NC_061093.1, read as the reverse complement.
ACACCAATCAGTCAGACTCTACTGTTTTGATTTCGATTTTTTTTACCTTCCTTTCTTAGATGCCCATAGCACTCTCTGTCATTCAGTATCCATGCACATTTCTCTTTTATTGATTTTTATTTTCTTTCTTTCAGGAATAGGCTACATGACGGCATTTGGATGCCAAATTTAGAGGAACATACAAATCTGAGAAACTCGACTGAAGAAGCAAGAATGGAAGAAATTGAAGAGAGTGATAGAAAATAGGAATAAGGTAAGATATTGATTAATTGAAACAGAATAAAACCTAAGGAAGGTACAGGAGTCGCTTACGTATAAGAAAAATCTTGATCTGGATCAAGGTTACGTTTTGTTTTCATTGATCTAACAGTAAGAGGAGGTCAGTATTTCTGTATCTGATCAGTCTCTTATTATGAAAAGTGACTTTTTCTGCTTGACAAAGTAAGAATCTCTTATTATGATAAGTGACTTTGTCTGCTTGACAAAGTAAAAGAATCTCTCATCATAATGACTTTTTCTGCTTGACAAAGTAAAGTATTCTTTTCGCATATCGCTATGAATTTGTCGGCATACTTCGTTAATGGTAGGAAATTTTATGTTGGAATCCATGAACTCATAATAGTCAATATTAATATTATTCGTACTCATAAATTCTCAGTCTCTTATTCAATTATATACTTACACTGCTGCATGCAAATGGATTTTTGCATTCTGCGAGTCAAAGTATACTAAAATTTTCTTCTTTTTTTATCGTCTAATCGTTAAATCCTTGTCTTCATCATTTTCAAATATTCAACCTAACAAACTCAACTCGTAGTTATTGATAACAGATACATTTCTATGGTTCATGCAATAACCGGGAGTATTTAAGTTTAGAAAGTTGCTTTGTTTAAAAAAAAAGTTATTGTTAACAATGGAAACCTCCTCTTTGTTATCAGTTTAGAAATGGAACTGAATTCAAATGGAAGTTGTTATATATTCGGAGAGTTTTCAGGCAAAAGTTTGGATGTACATTCGGGAGATCATTCAGTAGGTTCAAAATGGGTGCGTAATGCAACGGTATTTACTTATGTTCTAGTTTCCTTTATATGAAAATGTTTTTAGTAAAAGACATTTCTGACTGTACTCTGTTATGAAACATATGAATACACGCACATTACATGTTACTGGAAATAACTTATTATATATATACGTGTATCTATATATATAATATATATATATATATATATATATATATATATATATATATATATATATATATATACATATATATATATATATATATATATATATATTATATATATATATATATATATATATATATATATATATATATATATATATATATATATATATATATATATATATATATGAGAAGTTTTTCTCATTTTATATATATATATATACATATATATATATATATATATATATATATAATATATATATATACATATATATATACATATATATATACATATATATATATATATATATATATATATATATATATATATATAATATATATATATATATATAAGCTAACTATTTCCCGTAACAGGTGATGGCTCTAAAGAAAGATGTTCCTACGACTTTTGTATTTTCATTGCAGAATCATGTATTAACCATTGCACAGAAAGACTTCAACAGTATTAGCCATATTATGCACCTTGTCTAAAGGCTACTATGAAAAGATGTGAAATGATCAACTCCAAGGCGTCTTTACGTAGAGTAGAGAAAGCATTAAAATGTTTGTCCAAATTATGGTTGAGTTATTCGAGTAACCTTGGAAATGTATGGTTTTAAGGAAGATTCCATACATAAATTTTATAATAACTGTGATCATTTCAATAGAGCATGTAGTTTTTCTTTGCTGTTTCTTGGTAATATAAAGTTATAAATAAAAGTTTCCAAGTTTATATAGATATATAAAAGTTTAGATACGTTTTGTGACATTTATAATCCTTAGCAGAAATGTATTTTCATTCAAGTTCAAGCTGTTTTTATTAGTCTGGGAAGGATGAAATATGATATTAATAAGGAGAGATAGTATCGACATATTTGTGAGAAGAATATTTTATTCGCTGCCTGTCAATGCATAAAAAAAAAACCTATAGAATCCCCCACCAGTTCAGTAAATATCGGTGGAGCAATTAGAGAGCACAAGATATCTTACCCTGGAGATGCTCTAATGGGTTTGGCTGAAAATTGCACCTTCGAAAGGAGTAGGTATTTCTCGGCCATTTCTTCTTTGCACGTTCCTTTAATGAACGAAGAATCAAATGGTGATCCGGTGCGAAGCAGATCCATTTCCAGGCAAGAACGTTCGAGTGCAACACGGTGGCAGGAATATTATAACGATAAGACTCAATGGTATGAATCCAACGCGGTTTGATTTTATTATCCAAAGGGAGCAAGAGAGTGTAAAATATGTTGGGTGAATTTGAAGGAAACAGAGAGATGAATTTATATCATTCTTGCTGTCGGACCGAATTAAGCGGAAGGAAACATTTCATTCCAACTGACTTAAAGTCGTTCGTAACTTACGAGTAATTTGGATTTTCAATTAGGTACTGTTCTCGCACAGCCGCTTAAATTGCCAAAACTTAGCTCAAGCTGCAGGAAATCGAGATTTTATTTTACCTGAAGTTGTTTTTTTTTTTTTTTTTTTTTTTTCTTTCGTGTGACTTCAGTTATTATTCATTTTTACCATCCGTAACAGTTTTAACTACGCCTGCTTAATTTTCTTAACAAGAATTATGTACTTATATAAAACCAAAAATTGTATATATTGCAGTTATGTTCAATTGCATAGCATTGATTGAGGTAAGTCTTAAAATCTTGACGTTTCCTCTCGTATTTTTACTTACATCTTCCCTTTCCATCCCTTTTATTTACACAGGATCTGACACAATTCCGCTTCTTTCCCCTTGAACATATTTTGATGTGTTATGTCATCGTTTTTGTTTTTGCACATCTTCCGATATCAGTAATCCCCTTCGTTTGGTGGGGCATTAAATCTCGCTTCTGCTTCCTGCCATCTGTTTTTCACATGCGGCTCGATATTATTGTTTTGATTTTTATTACCTTATTTTGAAGGTATTTGACTCTAAATGCCTCTGTTTAAGTTTCCCTCCCGTTTGGTGGAGGTAGGGTAGACTTAAGTCTAAATACCTATATATATATATGTATATATATATATATATATATATATATATATATATATATATATATATATATATATATATATATATATGTATATATATATATATATATATATATATATATATATATATATGATATATATATATATATATATATATATATATATATATATATATATATATATATATATATATATATATATATATATATGTATAAATAATATATATATATATATATATATATATATATATATATATATATATATATATATATATATATATGTATGTATATATATATATATATATATATATATATATATATATATATATATATATATATATATGTATGTATATATATATATATATATATATATATATATATATATATATATATATATATATATATATGTATATATATATATATGCAAAAAAAAAGACAGGGGGTACTCAATAAAATCTTAAATATATATATATATATATATATATATATATATATATATATATATATATATATATAATATACATACATATATATATATATTATATATATATATATATACATATATATATATATATATATATATATATATATATATATATATATATATATATATATATATATATATATACAAGGTATTTAGACTTAAGTCTACCTACCTCCACCAAACGGGAGGGAAACTTAAACAGAGGCATTTAGAGTCAAATACCTTCAAATAAGGTAATAAAATCAAAACAATAATATCGAGCCGCATGTGAAAAAGCAGATGACAGGAAGCAGGAAGCGGGAGATTTAATGCCCCACCGAACAAGGGGATTACTGATATCGGAAGATGTGCAAAAACGATGACATAACATATCAAAGGATGTTCAGGGGTATGAAGCGGAATTGTGTCAGATGTGTAAATAAAAGGGATTGGAAAGGGAAGGTATAAGTAAAAAATACGAAAGGAAACGTCAAGATTTTAAGTC
>NC_061093.1:52360682-52366790 GCF_015104395.2 Macrobrachium nipponense | reverse complement strand
CAAAGAACAAACAAAAGGTTCATCAGCAGCGATTGAAAAATAACGTATTTCGGTCCAGTTTTAATTTCCAGACCTTTTGTTTCTTCATAGAGTTTTATTAATCCACATCTTTTTGCAAAAATATTTCAGTCACTTTGGCAGGCATTTTCTCGTTAGTGATTTAAGAGTCTTTCAGCTGAACTCTACACTTTAGATTTAATTACTATACTGGAAAATTGGGAGTTATTTATGTAGAAAAAAAAGAGGGAATTGGCCACTCTTGTCAATTTCATTGATTTCTGTAATTCTAGTACTTGATTACCATCATAACGCCGGTATCTGACGCAGTCCTAATGAATATTTATTGAAGAGCAAATATATTTCTTTCATATGTATTTATTAAAGAGAAAATATATTTCTTTCATATGTATTTATTGAAGATTAAATATATTGCTTTCATATGTATAGTTTCATTGCTGCTGTTAATTGGCATGCATCCTATTGAAGGTCTGCATTATGTTATTTATATTTTAGAAAGCAACTAGATATCAATATATCTGGTTGCTCTTAACCAATATCAAGCTTACAATCTCTCTCTCTCTCTCTCTCTCTCTCTCTCCATCTTGCTTGGTGAGACGTACCCGAGTGAAGTCAGATTAATCAACAGATATCACAAGTTTAACATACGACTAGAATTTGAGAAATATCTAGAAGTGTTCGTGAACTATCGGTGATAAGATTAGTGTGAAAATAGTAGGATAAAGCGTCTTCTAAGTTAGTTTAACAAGTGTAATACTGAAATCAGAACAAGATGGCAGTAAGTTCCAACTGCGGGAAAAGGTGGCGTAATTTAGCTTGCTTGGCGGATTCGCAATACGATGAGGTAGCAGGAAGGGAACTGGCATTTCTCATCTATGAAATCAGCAACAGTCCTAACCAAAAAGATACAAAAGCATTCATAGATATATTAGAAGGATATAATCCTTCAAACTGGAACAAATCTAATGAAAACATCTTGAAAATAATTGAAGAAGTTCCAAATAAAATCCAAGTGGTCAAGAGACTCATAAAGAAAATATACATAAACCAACATATTCCGACAAAGATAATGAATAAGGTGAATCTTGTGAATATCCTAATTGATGCATTAGGAAAAAGAATGCCAAAAGCATGCAAACTGTGTAAGGTTTGGTATAGCATAGTCAATCCACAAAACCTAATCAGAAAATGTGCTGCATGCAACATTCCGACCCATCCACAGTGTGCTGAGGTAATGCAAGATTTGAGAAAAGATACAAGAATTTTTTGTTCAACATGTCTATCATGGATAGACAATGTTATTAAATCAAGATTGAATGTACAAATAGTTGAGGATGAAGAAGAAGAGAAGAGGAAGAAGAAGAAGAAAAAGAAGAAGAGGAAAACGGAAGAGAAGTAAACAAAAATGAAATGACAGAAAAAAATAAGGAAAACAAAGAACAAGATAAAAGTATGGATGCAGAGATACTCATTGATACTACATATGAGGCAATAAAGCAGCATACCTACGAAGAAATAAATTACGATATGACAACAGAAAAGCAAATCCCGAAGAGGCTCTACCCAGATCTACACAATGACGGGAAAGAGGAAAAAATAGACAAGAAAGACAAAATCTGCAACCTTTTGAAAAGAGGGAATTGCAGATTTGGAGAAAGATGTTACTACAAACATCCTAAGGTATGTCAAAACTATGAAATATATGGTAAATGTGCATACTTAGATGGCTATGGGGATGATTGCAGAGATCTGCATCCAAAAATATGTAAAAACCTAAAAGAAGGAAAAGGATGTAAGTTCGACAAAAAATGCAAATATATGCACCCTCCCTGTAGCCATATATCATAATCAAATAAATAACCAACCAAGTAATAAAATCCAAAATAAGAAAGAAACAAATAAAGAGAGAAATCAAGAATATCAGGTAAAAGAGAAAAGCAAACCACCAATGAGATATGCGAGGTTGTCAGCAAAAATTTCAAAGCATCAGCTCCGAAATTCTACTCAAGAGATAATAACTGTATTTATTATGCAAGAGGATATTGCAGAAACGGAGAAAATTGCAGATTCAGACACAAAATGAATAATTATGATGAAGGAAGATCAAATATTATGGAAAAGTTGGATTTTTTAATGTCAGAATTTCTGGAAATGAAAAAAAGAACAACATACCAGAACAGGAAAGAGACATGGGAAAATCCTTATTACTACCAATATTAAATGAAGGAGAAAACACGCAAACCATCATAGTGATGAATGCGCAGGGTTTAGTTACGAGTAACTCAAAAAGAAAAATAGAGTACTTAGAAGAACTAACCCAAAATGAAAAGAAAATAGATATAATGAATATAAGTGAAACCTGGTATTCCCAAGAGACTGGGAATGATGATCAAATAAAAGGGTTCCAAACTTATAGATCAGATAGAAAAAATAGGAATCAAGGGGGAACCGCAATATATGGGAAAGACAAAAAACAAGGAAAAATATATGAGAAATATAGTAACTCAGAATGTGAACTAATAGCGGTAGAATTTGAATCTGAAAAATTGATGAACATAGTAATATATAGACCTCCTAATACTAAAGAGTTTGACTTAATAATTGAAAAATTGGATGATATATGTAGAAATCACAAGGACTGGACTATTCTCCTATCTGGTGACTTCAACTTTCCTTTCGTAGAATGGAAAGAACGAATAGGAGACTGTGGTTGTACTTATACATATAAAAAAGAGAGTAATAGTAGTGCAGAAGATAAGAGGCAATTTGAAAAGCTATTAGATATGCTACTAGAATACAACATTCAACAAATAAATCACCTGCCAACAAGAAAGAAAGGAAAATACTTTAGACCTAGTATTTGTGAACGAGATGAATTATGTTAAAGAAATAATAGTTTATAATGCGAGTATTTCAGATCATAATGTCATAGAATTAACAGTTCATTCCAAAGCAAGTGAAAATAGAGATAAGCAAGAAATGAAAAAGTGGGAAGGATATGGAAAATACAACTTCTACAGTAAAAATATAAAATGGTCAGAAATTAATGAAGAATTAAACAAAGATTGGGATAACATTTTCGTAAGTGATGACATAAGGGTAAATACGGAGATATTATATAAAATATTGGAGAAAATAGTGGATAAATATATACCGAAGAAGAAAAGTAAAACATCATTCATGCATACCAAGAGACAGAAGGATCTTGTTCCAGAAAATCAGAAAGTGGAAAAAAGGTCTTGCAAAAGAAAAAAATGCATGGAAAGTTATAGAACTAAAAAGTAAGATAGAAAATGCAGAACAAAAGATTATACAATCAAAAGAAAATGAAAAACGGGACTTGGAAGAAAAAACCCTATTAAATATCAAGAAAAACCCCAAACTATTATACTCATATGCGAAGAAGATGAATAAAAGAAGAATAGAAATAGGCCCTCTGAGAATTGAAGGGAGATTAACGAATGAAAAAAAGGAAAGGAAATTTGCAACATACTGGCAGAACGATATAAGAGAGAATTCACCCCTAGAATAGATAATGAAGATAATGATATAGAAGTAAGGGACGAAAATAGTGAATATTTAGCTGACATAGAAATTAATGAAGCTGATATTGTGCAGGCAATTAATGAAATTAAAAATGGAGCTGCTGCAGGGCCGGATGGAGTCCCTGCTATTTTGTTAAAGAAAGTAGTTCATTCTATCGCAAAGCCACTTGCAATATTATTAAGACAAAGTGTAGATACAGGCAAGATTTATGATGAGCACAAATTAGCATATATCACCCCTACTTTCAAAAGTGGATCAAGACTAGAGGCAAGTATTTAGAGGCCTGTGAGTCTAACATCACATATTATGAAAGTGTATGAAAGGGTAATGAAGAAAAATATTATGAAACATAATAAAAATAATTTGTTTAATATAGGACAACACGGTTTCGTACCCGGAAAAAGTACACAAACCCAACTGTTAGTCCACCGTGAGAACATATTCAAAAATATGAAAAGCGGAAATGAAACAGATGTGGTTTATCTAGACTTTGCAAAAGCTTTTGACAAAGTAGACCATAATATATTAGCAAAGAAAATTAGAAAACACAATATCGTAGATAAAGTAGGAAGATGGTTAAAAGAATTTTTACACAACAGAAAACAGATAGTTATTGGAAAAGATGAGAAATCGGATGAAACCAAGGTAATATCCGGTGTGCCACAAGGTACGGTGCTAGCTGCAATATTGTTTGTTATTATGATTGAAGACATAGACAGTAATGTTAAGGATTCGGTAGTGAGTAGTTTCGCTGATGACACAAGAATAAGTAGAGAAATTACTTGTGATGAAGATAGGAACGCTCTACAAAGAGACCTTAACAAAGTATATGATTGGGCAGAGGTAAATAGGATGGTATTTAACTCTGATAAATTTGAATCAATAAATTATGGAGACAGAGAAGGAAAGCTATATGCATATAGGGGACCTAATAATGAGACAATCACAAATAAGGAAGCAGTTAAAGACCTTGGTGTGATGATGAATAGGAACATGTTATGCAATGATCAAATAGCCATTCTGTTGGCAAAATGTAAAGCAAAAATGGGAATGTTGTTACGGCACTTCAAAACAAGAAAAGCTGAACACATGATTATGCTTTATAAAACATATGTTCGTAGTCCACTTGAATATTGCAATATGATATGGTACCCACACTATCAAAAGGATATTGCACAAATAGAGAGTGTACAAAGGTCCTTTACAGCTAGAATAGAAGAAGTTAAGGACCTAGACTACTGGGAAAGACTACAATCCTTAAAATTATATAGTCTAGAAAGGAGAAGAGAACGCTACATGATAATTCAGGCATGGAAACAGATAGAAGGAATAACAGAAAATATCATGGAACTAAAAATATCAGAAAGAGCAAGCAGAGGTAGATTAATAGTGCCCAAAACTATACCAGGAAAAATAAGGAAAGCACACAGAACATTAATCCACTACGCACCAGCATCGATAATGCAGCGTCTATTCAATGCGTTGCCAGCTCATCTGAGGAATATATCAGGAGTGAGCGTAGATGTGTTTAAGAATAAGCTCGACAAATATCTAAACTGCATCCCAGACCATCCAAGATTGGAAGATGCAAAATATACCGGAAGATGTACTAGCAACTCTCTGGTAGACATTAGAGGCGCCTCACACTGAGGGACCTGGGGCAACCCGAACGAACTGTAAGGTCTGTAAGGTAAGGTCTCTCTCTCTCGATATTGCCGCAACTAACCTAGGTTAGTGGTGCGTTGATGTATGTTCAGTAGTGTCTACTTTCTACGAATTAAACAGACTTCATATCCACAGTTTGAAACTATACATAAATTGATAGAAATATAATTCTAAATTAGTGTAATCGGAGGATGAATATACAATTATTTATCATCAGCTTAAAATCAATACGAATAAATACTATATGATTTTAGTATAGAGATTACTTTTTATTATAAATTAAGATTTGACAAAAATTGTGTATATAAATTAACAGTGTTGAAGTTTCTGTTATGAAGCATAAATTTCTACACAGTACAGCTTGGAAGGTTTTATGTTTATGTCGAAACAAGTTACATGATATGCAATTATTTATCATATATCTTCAAATGAATACGAATAAATAGTATATGATTTTAGTATACAGATTACTTTTTTATTTTGAAATTAATATTTGACAAGGAATGTGCATATAAATTAGCAGCGATGAAGTCTCTGTCATGAAGCATATATTTCTACACAGTGCAGTTTAGAAGGTTTTATGTTTATGTCCAAATAAGTTCTTCCCGAAGGTTACTTTCGACCAATTTTCTTTCTTAAATTTATATCCGTAAGGGCGTTAGAAATTCACTTTTGACGTAGATGCAATGACATTATATATAGACATTATTTCCGAAAGATATATAAGTAGATTCTTTCTTAATAGCTAGATGGTAATAAATATATCAGCACATTCTTTCGTGAATATAGAAGCATAATGGTGATTGTGGGTTACCTGTTATATCTGAAAGTAGCTCTTAGTATTTCTTGTGAGATTTCTTAGAAATCTGTAGACGCACA
>NC_061093.1:52345682-52358182 GCF_015104395.2 Macrobrachium nipponense | reverse complement strand
TACTATAATATTTTCATCCACTCTCAAAGCTGTCCCAAACTTAATGGAAAATAACGTTGGGATGAAATCTTTACTTAGGATTTAGCAAAATTTCTTACCATCTGCGCGGTCGGATTTTCAGTTTCTGTTGTTTAATTAATTGATATAATTGCGCTACGTGTTTGAGTCTAACGTTCATCAGTTTTCTAACTGTAAACGGTTAGATTTTTACTGTAGTAATATCGACTGCATTCAAAAATTTCACGCATACTTATCAACTTGAAACGGTTCCCTGTAGTAAAAGCATGCATAGTACTCCAGTCCTTAGTCCTTTTTTTTTTTTTTTTCAGTCCTTAGTCCTTTTTTTTTTTTTTTTTTTTTTATCCCACTTTCTCTTTTCTTTCTCTTACACACACACATACATACACAGACACACACATGTTAGGAAGGCGAACTAACTATTTTTGTTTTAAGCAATAAAAAAAATTGTCTCGTATTCGAGATAATTAATATAAGAAATAAATGTAATTATAACTAACAAGTTTCTGAATATTTCTTACCGGAAAGCAAATTAAATCTTTCAAAAGCCCCTAGTCTTCAAGAAGACTGACAGGAATTCTGTAATGTTAATAAAATACCAAAATGTATTTCAAGTCATTTCAGATATACTTGAAATCATTTTCAAGAAAATTCGAAAATTAAGAAAAAAAAAATCAGCACATTATTTGAACGACATATCGGATGATGTCAAAGAGGGCAATTTTCTCTAATCCACCTGTCGTTTGTTGAAATGCTCAAGGCTTTGCTCTTCAATAATATACAAGAGCTATAAATCAAACAAATATTAAATATGCAGTAAACAATTGAATTAGCCAGGCAATCAAAACGCAAAGGGAAGGTTTTACCGAGCCATACAATAGACTAGATTAATGGCATGGCTGAGCGAAGGGCAACATTGACAATGCCTCAGTGAAAGAAAGAGGGATGAGGACGAGAAATCTATTCCAGTAATCGTTTTGCATCATTGACTACTTCCATAAAATAATGGTTGTCATGACCTCAAAACCTATAAAAACCTAAATACAAAAGTGCTTCTGATAATCTCACTGTGATTACCCAAGAATCATCATTCAACTGTGACTGATCCGGATTATATTTAACTGTACCCGAAGATTACAAGGATCATTATACCTGCGTCACTGAGTTTGGCAAAATTGTTGAGTGATGGATGTGAGACCAAAGGATCAATAGGTAGTAATTTTAATGCTCTTGAAATAGCTCGACCAGTTCGAAACTGTTAACACCATTTTCCATATCATATAGAGAACTTATGGTGAAGAATGATTATGTTTGAGCCTAAAATTCTGAGATTGTATATAACATTGGATATCCGATCGCATTTATTATGCAGAGGTAGATAGGTTCCTCGTATATGCATTTAAAACTTACATGCATGAAATGAGAGAGGTTAGGATTTTTCTGTAAAAAGGAGATGAAACTAATTGAAATTTAAAGGAGGAATATAAGTTTAAATAAAATTCATCCTTAATTCATGATATTTTTCAGTAATTATATAGAAACGACATGTTAGTATAATAATACCGGAACATGCTTTGAATGTATATATATATATATATATATATATATATATATATATATATATATATATATATATATATATATATCTTTAAGAAAATGTTTTATATTTCACAATTTCTGGTTAAAAAACAAATTCCTTACGCCCTATTGTAATTGTAATTTTTTTTATAATTCTGTACATACATTCGTATCTCCAATAGTCATGATAAATAATTGAAATATGAATTATTGCAGTGGACCCTCAACTTCTGATTTTATAAATACATAACTTGATGATTCCTCTATCATTCTGTTACTTACACCTATTCATTATTATTATTATTATTATAAGTAATGGCTACTTCAGCAGCATTACACTTGTAGAGATTCTTCTCTATTTTCCGAATAGCGGCTTTTTCCGTGCTACTTAGACAGGCTAGTAGAGCGCCTATGGAGGTCATGATCAAATACAGAGTCAAAATTGGTTTATATATTTGAATTTTACTGATAAACTATGATACCATAGTTATCAAAGTCATTAACGATATATATATATATGTCTCTCTCTCTCTCTCTCTCTCTCTCTCTCTCTCTCTCTCTCTCTCTCTTTCTTGAAGCAAGCGAGCTTTCGTCTGGAGCTGCCAGACATCCTCGGGCTGGGAAGCTGAGGGTGGACTGATCTTGAAGCGGTGTTGGTATGACTACCATGAGCCTGTCGAAGAGACTCTTGTGCCACGCCCAAGAGGGGGCTGTCAAAAATCACGCACGCACCAAACATCAAGAGGCCATCTCCCGGGATGTGATCATCCAAAACACGAAGATCATCGGGAAGGCCCCTGATGCCCGTCGGTTACGCCTGCTGGAGGCGCTTCTCATCCAGCAAGTAAAACCTACACTAAATACGACGCAGGAAGAATTTCTCCTCCCTACGAGTATGAGAAGACCTGCCACCAACAATGACACCACCGAGCACGACAACTCCACGGAAGACGACGCCCCCGAACGAGATACTCCCGCAGCCAATCATAATCAAGTTAGCCGTGACGTCCCGCAGCATAGCGAAACGCCCATCGACGCACGTAACCGCGCCGCTAAGGAGGTCTAGGCGGCTGCAGGACTTACAGTATCGTAACCATCAACGCATGGAAAGTGGCTCGAGACCCGGTTCAAGCCACCAATGAAAACGAAGACCTACCGCCACCAGCCAATAGTAGATCAGCATGGGGCAGACCCCCTGCTGTCAACTCCAAATATAAACGAGGAAGGACACCGCTTCAAGATCAGTCCACCCTCAGCTTCCCAGCCCGAGGATGTCTGGCAGCTCCAGACGAAAGCTCGCTTGCTTCAAGAAAGAGAGAGAGAGAGAGAGAGAGAGATATATCGTTAATGACTTTGATAACTATGATATCATAGTTTATCTGTAAAATTCAAATATATACACCAATTTTGACTCTGTATTTGATCATGACCTCCATAGGCGCTCTACTAGCCTGTCTAAGTAGCACGGAAAAAAGCCGCTATTCGGAAAATAGAGAAAAATCCTCTAACAAGTGTAATGCTGCTGAAGTAGCCATTACTTTTAATAAAGTATTATTATTATTATTATTATTATTATTATTATTATTATTATTATTATTATTATTATTATTATTATTATTATTATTATTATTATTATTATTATTCCAGATTTAGACAGATCTTATCAGGAACACTGTGGTTCGAAAAATTATGATTTCTCAGACAATACGAAGACGTGGTATAAAACAAGTTCTACCGGAGCAGCAGACAAGGAAGATATTATTTCTTCTACAAGGTAAGCACTAAAGGCTTATTCTTTAGATCTTATTATAAAAGTCTTCGATACCAAAGGGAAACTCTTATATAATACTTTGGTATCATGAGCTATCGCACATGCTAAAACATAGTTTACTAAAATAAATAGATAAATAAATAAAAAAATAAATAAATAGATGAAAAGATAAAGAAACAAATAACTAAATTAATCAATAAATAGATAAATAACAAAATAAATTAATAATTAAACAAAAAATGAATAAATAAGCTTTTCCTCGTAGAAAAAATCCAGACTTCAAACGTCACGAATTACAATTTTAGAAGCATTATTAACTATAAATTTGACCACCATTTAATTAGTAATGTATTCATTATCTGTGTGCAAAATATTTACTGATCCTTGTAGAAATGTTTTTGTCAAACGTTTGGAAAAGTAAAAGGAATTTATCAGTATTACCTCAACAAATATGGAAATAAAAGGGCTCCCTTTCACTCTCGTTTATTTCAAGGTGGGGTGCAACACACCAGAACACAGACATTTATTGATTAGGTATCAGGATAACTGAGGTGATAGTTCACATTTTAACTCATCTTGCTTCCGATGTTCTCTTACTTAAACTATTGAAAATGATTTTATATATATATATATATATATATTATATATATATATATATAATATATATATATATATATATATAGATACAGTATAGGTATAAATAAATATACACACACACTAACACACACACACACACACACACACACACACATATATATATATATATATATATATATATATATATAATATATATATATATATATATATATAATATCTGTGGTGTGTGTGTGTGTGTGTGTGTGTATATTATTTATACCATATCTGTAACTATATATATATATATATATATATATATATATATATATATATATATATATATATATATATATATAACTGAATCACGAAAATATGGAACGTGATGAATATTTAAATAGACAAAATCCACGAAGGAAAGGAACGTGAGTTCTGCAATGCCTTTCGACTTATTGTTCTTAACTGGGCAGACTTCTAAGCAAAGTACAAGAAGTCAAGAGGCCTTCCAGAATTCCATCGTTTCCCTTTCCTTCGTGGAGTTTGTCTATATATATATATATATATAATATTATATATATATATATATATATATATATATTATAATATATATATATATATATATATATATAGATATATATAATATATTATATTTTATATACTATATTTATTTATATATATATATATATATATATATATATATATAATATATATTATATATATATATATATTATATATATATCTATAATATATTATATATTAATAATATATACATATAAAAATATATATATATGTGTGTGTGTGTGTGTGTGTGTGTGTGTGTGTGTATGTGTATGTGTGTGTGTGTGTGTGTATAGGGGGTGTCAATGAAGTCATTTTACAATTTAGATTATATATTACAAAAGAAAATTAACTGACATTAATGTTGAAATTATTACAAAAAGAGGAGTATATATTGAAGTTTTATTCCTTCGTTTAATACACCTCTATATGGGCGCTATTAGTTGCACGAAGCACATCAAGATGGTATTCGACTTCTTCCCATGTTCGCTGAAGCACAGCCCCATCAGTAGTGTCATTGGCAACCGGGATCTTTTGCTTGAGATTAGTGATGCCCTGTATCTTTCTTCGATACACGATATCTTTAACATAACCCCACATAAGAAAGTCCAGGTGAGTGATATTTAGTGAACGAGGTGGCCGGGGAACTGGGCCATCCCTTTCAATCCATCGGTCTAGAAATGGCTGATCTAAAACCCAAGAAGATGCAGTTCCCAATACGGTGGTGCACCATCTTGCTGGAAAATAAGGGTTGGCTGAAGGTCATCTAGTTGTGGTGCCAAATAATCAGTTAAAAGTAATTGGTGTCTCGAGGGTGAAGAATGAATCGATTGCATATGATCCTACAACACACATTCACCTTTGGACTATCTCGGTGAAATTCCCTAGTCACATAGGGAGGTTCCGATCCCAAGATTTTCACATTATGAGGGTTTAGTTTCCCTGAAACATGAAAGGTTGCCAGCCCCTCAGTGTCGTGGTTGGTTTGGCCTTGGCCTGCCACCTCATTGTCAGCGAGTTCGATTCTCGGGCATTCCATTGAGGCGTCAGAGATGTGTATTTTTGGTGATTGAAGGTCATTCTCGACGTGGTTCGGAAGTTGCGTAAAGCCGTCGGCCCCGTTGCTGAATAACCACTGGTTCCATACAACGGAAAAACCCCACAAACAAACAAACAAACAAATGAAAGTTTGCTTGAGGAACGGTTCATCCTCAGAAATTCGTTCCAGCGTCTTAACTGCAAACTCTTGTCGTCATGGTTTGTCATTGTCTTGAGTGCCTGTATGAGTTGTTGCACTTTATAAGTGTATAATCGCAAGTTCTTAAGTAGGACTTTGTGCGCTGTTGAACGTGGTAGCTGTGAGTTTCTGGCAACAGTGCGGATGGACTTTACAGGAAAATGATGATCAAAATTTTGTCTTACACGATCGATGGTTTCCTTAGATGTTCTTACTTCTGATATCTTACTTAATTTGTGGAAAATAATATATATATATATATAGTATATATATATATATATATATATATATATATATATACATAATAGATGTGTGTGTATCCTCTTGATATTCTTGACATTATTCAGTAGTCCGAAAGTGGTACTGATATAAATTAGAAGCCTAAATTATCGAAAAAATAAACATCGAATGAAAACCATGGGTATTTTATCCCGCAGCCAGGGCCGTTGTAAAACGAAATTAACTACAAGCAAATTCACGAGACCCTCATTACGCTGATTACAAACGCAACGGGAATGTAGGATTATCACAGCTGAAAAATAAAAAGAGGGCACTATTGGAGATGCACATCTTTCGCTTCAGAGATTTTTTTCCTTCCTATGAGTAGGAGGAGAAGAAGGAGGAATAGGAGGAGGAGGAGGAGGAGGAGGAGGAGGAGGAAAATACTCAGTGTAAGGATATTCATATCTTATAGAATAATGATAATCTATATTTATCAGATTCCTTTTTTGCCATTATCCTTCGGGACGTTGGAAGCAGAATCTGAAAACCCTTAGATACTTGTTAAAAAAAACAAGAGACTGTATCCTATATGGTCTCATTACCCTGAAATAATAAAAAAAAGAACCCGTAATTCTATTTTGTAATACAGGAACTCCTATGCATATTATATTTCCTCAAGTTTGAAAATGTTTATGACTGCCTGGATTAATCGAACAGGGTTTTGTTAAAGATTTGTGTATGCGCAAAATTAATATGTAATTCAGTGAGTATTTTTTTCTTATGATTTTATAGCATTCTAAGAAAATCTTGAACTTTATAAAAAAAAAAAAAAAAAAAATAGCGTCCTTTTCGCAGAAGCGACCTGTAATAGAAAATAAGTAGTTTTATGTTACCTAATGTTCATTATATAAAACTTCAACTTCGAATTCCAAGTTGCAGAGACAAGCATCCTTTCAAATTCTTCTTATTTTTTACAACCTTTGCAAAATATTGCAGAAATAGAGCTGAAGTAAATCAAGGGTTATTGCAAAGGGTTTAAATAATGGAAGACTATCAAAGGGAGGGAATAATTAAATATGAAATCCACACTGAGCTAATAAGCGAAATTCTTGTCGGCTGTGATTTCATCAAGGTTTCAGTATTTGTTGAGAAAAAACAAATTACATGACAAGAAAGAATTTTGAAAATACGACTCGGTAATTAATAATGGAACATAGATTTCCACTTTTTTCGACTCTAGCGCATTCGTTTTCTTGAGAATGCTATGTGAAAATGTATACAAAACTCCTATCATAACTTGTTATAATTGTTATAACGATTCGAAACAGTTGTTTTTTTTATTGCAAAAAACGAAGGCAACATTTCGCTAAACGCTGAGAAAAGAGTGGCAAATACTGTGTGGAAATATATGCATATATATATATATGTATATATTTATAATATATATATAATACTATATATATAGTATATATATATATATATATATATATATATATATAAGTTAAAAATGATGAATGTTACATTCCAATCCTTTGTACACACACACACACACACACACACACACACACACACACCACACACACACACACACATATATAGAATATAATATATATAATATATAATATATATATATATAAATAATAATATAATATATATTTCAATTAATTCTATTTCGATTCTCGATTGGAAATGTCTTATCCGTTATATGTTAGTCTTATAAACTACACACACACACACGCATATATATATATATATATATATATATATATATATATATATATATATATATATATATATATATATATATATGCGTGTGTGTGTGTGTGTGTGTAGTTTATAAGACTAACATATAACGGATAAGACATTTCCAATCGCGAATCGAAATAGAATTAATTGAAATATATATATATATATATATATATATATATATATATATATATATATATATATAATATATATATATATATATATATATACTATATATATATATTATATGTGTGTGTGTGTGTGTGTGTGTGTGTGTGTAAAAAGGAGGAATGTACACATTCATCATTTTTAACTTATAAACTACACACACACACACACGCATATATATATATATATATATATATATATATATATATATATATATATATATATGTGTATATATATGCGTGTGTGTGTGTGTGTGTAGTTTATAAGACTAACAGATAACAGATAAGACATTCCCAATCGCGAATCGAAATAGAATTAATTGAAATTCTTATGCGAAAGTGCGAGAAGAAATCACAATAATGAAGTCGACCAGATATGTGTGTGCCTAGTTTAAAGTCTATAAATTTTCAAATATCAAGCCAAAATAAACATATTAATGGAGAATTTATCCTGACGAGTCAATAATTACGCCTTTTTTGTATTGGGAAATCCGTGGGAGTGACCTGTTCATGGCATCTCTGGAAAGAGATGATACCTTGTTGTGTTTTGCTGGACATTGTTTATGGGATATCATCTCGCTATTGTTGTCTATCTGGCGAAAATGAACAATTACAGATTTGGTCAGCAACTGAATGGGAGAATCCCGAGAAATATCAGACTTTCTCGCCATATAATACCCTCGAACAGTCTTGGAGCAGGCTATGGGGATAACAACGTGACTTCAGTATGACTCACTTTTAACCAGGTTAAGTTAACATTTTCGTGAACCTAACCCACTTATATAGGATGTTCATAAAGTCCCAGTACCATTACGAGTATTTATTGATCAGAATAGTACTGGGACTTTATGGACACCCTATATATCTATAAGGTTTTGAAATAACTGAATACCATTGAAGTTTCCATTCATTGCAGAGCGAAATGACTGAACTAGATCGACTGCTCAACGGCCGAAGGGTGGAGACTATTGAATCCTAATTCAGCCGTCAGTCTCACCGTTCCGTGCAATTAATTACTGAAAGTTCCGGCATTAGCTTCCTTATCTCTCAGTTGAAACAATTGTGAAGAGCGCAGTGGGAAAAGGGAGGTAATGATGTTAAGTTAATGGCTTTGCAGACGAAGGGGAGATTCGATGACCGGGGAAAGGGGAGGCAGGGGAAGAATTAACCGATGTAGCTTCCAATAGAGAGGGTCAAAGGAAACTAAATTCCATTTCTCTTAGAGAAGCTTACCTTTATTAATACACGAAGAGGTATGCATTCGTTCTAGTTAGGTGCATAATTCATTGTTTATCATAAACATGAAACTGGAATGTATCGTATTTTGTTTGAAATGGAGACGTTGCGTGGGAAGTTAATAATAATACCTCAATAAAACAGAAATGATACACAATAATACTTAATCCATAAACACGAGAGAACGAAGCATGAACACTTGTTTGTATATCTATTGTATATCAATGTGTTGCTCCCAAGAAATTATTATTATTATTATTATTTTTTTTTTTTTTTTTTTTTTTTTTTTTTTTGGCTCTATCACAGTCCTCCAATTCGACTGGGTGGTATTTATAGTGTGGGGTTCCGGGTTGCATCCTTGCCTCCTTAGGAGTCCCATCACTTTTCTTACTATGTGCGCCATTTCTAGGATCACATCTTCTGCATGAGTCCTGGAGCTACTTCAGCCTCTAGTTTTTCTAGATTCCTTTCAGGGATCTTGGGAATTGTGCCTAGTGCTCCTATGATTTATGAGTACGATTTCCCCTGGCATATCCCATATCCTTCTTATTTCTATTTTCAGATCTTGATACTTATCCATTTTTTCTCTCTCTTTCTCTTCAACTCTGGTGTCCCATGGTATTGCGACATCAATGAGTGATACTTTCTTCTGATTTTGTCAATTCAACATCACCGTCTGGTCTATTTGCACGTATCACCCTATCTGTTCTGATACCATAGTTCCCTCCCAGAGGATCTTTGCCTGATCGTTTTCTATCACTCCTTCAGGTTGGTGTTCGTACCACTTATTACTGCAAGGTAGCTGATGTTTCTTGCACAGGCTCCAGTGGAGGGCTTTTGCCACTGAATCATGCTTCTTTTTGTACTGGTTCTGTGCAAGTGCCGGGCATTCGCTTGCTATGTGGTTTATGGTTTCATTTTTCGTATTGCACTTCCTACATATGGTAGAGATGTTATTTCCGTCTATCGTTCTTTGAATATATCTGGTTCTTCGGGCTTGATCTTGTGCCGCTGTTATCATTCCTTCAGTTTCCTTCTTTAGCTCTCCCCTCTGTAGCCAGTGCCACGTGTCATCGCTGGCTAGTTCTTTAGTATGTCTCATGTATTGTCCGTGCATTGGTTTGTTGTGCCAGTCCTCTGCTCTGTTTGTCATTCTCCTGTCTCTGTATATTTCTGGGTCTTCGTCTACTTTTATTAGTCCTTCTTCCTATGCACTCTTTAGCCACTCGTCTTCACTGGTTTTCAGATATTGCCCCAGTTCTGTGTTCTCGATGTTGACGCAGTCCTCTATGCTTAGTAGTCCTCTCCCTCCTTCCTTTCCTGTTATATATAGTCTGTCCGTATTTGTTCTTGGGTGTAGTGCTTTGTGTATTGTCATATGTTTCCTGGTTTTCTGATCTATGCTGCGGAGTTCTGCCTTCGTCCATTCCACTATTCCTGCGCTGTATTTGATAACTGGCACTGCCCATGTGTTTATGGCTTTTATCATATTTCCGGCGTTGAGTTTTGACTTGAGTATCGCCTTGAGTCTCTGCATATATTCTTTACTGATTGCGTCCTTCATCTCTTGGTGTTTTATATCCCCTCCTCCCATTATTCCCAGGTATTAGTATCCTGTCTCATTTATGTGTTTGATGTTGCTCCCATCTGGTAGCTTTATCCCTTCAGTTCTTGTTACTTTGCCCTTTTGTATGTTGACTAAGGCGCATTTTTCTATTCCAAACTCCATCCTCATGTCCCCAGATACAATCCTTACAGTCTTGATTAGGGTATCTATTTCTTTGATGCTCTTACCATACAGCTTGATGTCGTCCATGAACATCAATGGTTAATTCTGTTGCCTCTTTTCTTGAGTTGGTACCCGGCATCCATCTTCTGTAGTACTTTTGTCATGGGAATCTTGGCTACTATGAAGAGTAGTGGGGACAGTAAGTCGCCCTGGAAGATCCCTCTCCTGATATTAACCTCTGCTAGTCTTATTCCAGAGCATGTAAGTATTGTATTCCAGTTGCGCATTGTATTTTTGAGGAAGCTGATGGTGTTTCCCTCTGCCCCATATATTTTCAGGCATTCTATTAGCCATGTGTGTGGTATCATGTCGAAGGCTTTCTTATAGTCTATCCATGCCATGCTTAGGTTGGTTTTCCTTCTCCTACTGTTCTTCATTACCATTTTGTCTATCAGGAGCTGGTCTTTTGTGCCCCTACACTTCCTTCTACAGCCTTTCTGTTGGTGGGGGATGGTGTTTGTCTCCTCTCTAGGTAATTGTATAGCCTTTCATTGATGTTACCCGTTAGTAACATCCACATTATTGGTAGGCAGGTGATAGGCCTGTAGCTACTGGCTATATTTCCCTTACTCTTGCCTTTTTGTACTAAGGATGTCCATCCTGTGGTCATCCGTTTGGGTGCATGGTGATTTGAGATACAATACTGGAGTTGTTCTGCTATTCGTGGATGTAGGACCTTGAAGTTTTTGAGCCAGTATCCATGGACTTCATCGGGACCTGGGGCTTTCCAGTTTGGCATTTTCTTTAGTTGGTGTCTGACTGAGTCTGTCGTGATCTCTGTGAATCTTTGTTTTATTCTCCCCGTTTCTTCTTCCTTGACTTCTTGGAGCCATGTTGCATGTTTGTTGTGTGATACCGGATTGCTCCATATGTTTTCCCAGAGTCTCTTACTTGGTTCGGCTTCAGGAATTTCTTGGTGGTTGTCTTCGCCTCTTAGTTGGCTGTATAGTCTTTTCTGGCTAGTTCCGAATAGTTTGTTCTGTTGGTATCCCTTATTCCTGTTCATGTACCGTTGGATCTTATGTGCTTTGGCCTTAAGCCTCTGTTTTTACATCTTCTATTGTGTTGCATTTGTCCCCTATCCTTGTCTGTTATTTCTCGTTGAGTTCCTCCTTGGTTATTATTATTATTATTATTATTATTATTATTATTATTATTATTATTATCATCATTTTTAAATGATAAGGGATTTCTCATCGTAACATCGTTCGCTGCATCCTCAAGAAAGTTTGTAAATTTAATTATTAGTCTGAGATCTTAAATTTCCGACCTAAAAAACCGAGAATATTCGACCGCATAACAAATTTCCCTTCAGAATTTTAAGTTTAAACTTTGTGGAAAAGATTTTAGAATTCTTCGAACAAAATCTTTTTTTTTTTATTGCTTCATCTAGTAAATTTCGGATAATGAAATCTTAGACATTGATAGTTCTTTTAATATAATGTTTCATTATATTTTACATAGCTTTCCTTCATGAATTGAATATCAGCTTAAAAGAGGATAAATACTCCACATTCTAGGAGAGATGAAATGACGTACCATGTGTAATTGTGAAGTCTTTCCCATTGTATAAAGAGACACGATGATGTTCATGATAATTCCCCA
>NC_061093.1:52333182-52343182 GCF_015104395.2 Macrobrachium nipponense | reverse complement strand
AGAAATTGCGAACATAAACTCCAAATCCATGTATAGTTGAAGAGCGAAATATCTCGTGATAGGAGAAATGAGCATCTGTCATTCTGACCCTTTCTCATTGCGTTGCTTGATATTGTCCCCGTTGATTGGTATAGTTTGTGCATTCTAACGAAGATCATATGAGAGAGGCACCTAACAGAATCCCATACGGTTTTTGTTACCATGTAAGTGAGCTCCATACAGCCACAACAGCTTTGTGATGACAGCCATTAGGTTTAATGTGAGTCACTAAAGTTAGAATGGCTTAACTTAACAGCTTTTCTGTTTACAATCCTTAGAATTTTGCTATTTCAAACACGAGACGGTAATAGCAGTTTGAGGCACCAACATTTCTAAAGAATATTCCTCAGTGTATTGTGGAAGTGTAACAAAAAAATGCATTCGGACTCTCAAAGTTCTTTATAATACCAAAGTAAAATTGAAATGTACACACACACACACACACACACACACACACACACACACACACACACACACATATATATATATATATATATATATATATATATATATATATATAGATATATATATATATTCATGTGAATATTTCTGATGATTTTTTGTTTCTTTTTACTGATGTTAAAGTAAGGAAAGATAGAATGTGGTAAGGGAATAGTCTCATGTAATTGTTCCTGAATAAAATTCATAGCCAAAAGTCGTTAAATATTTTCGTTTATTTGATGAAAGCAAAGAGAAGTTACAAATGCTGTTTAAATTGTATGTTACACGTGGTAATAATGAGGATAAGTACAAACCTAGAAAGTGAAAATAATTATTAATTGAAGGAACCACGGCTTCTATAGTTATTTGGCCGAAAATATAACCATTAATTAACTTTTAGCAGAATATATAACCATTAAGTCATATTCAGCTAGAAAATTTAACCAGTAACTCATTTTCGTAGAGAATTTAACCAGTATCTCATATTTTGTTAGAAAGGAAAACTATAGGGTACTGATAGCTGAAATGGTGGGAAAAAAAGGAAAAAACAAATATATATGTGTTAAGAAGAATAGAATATGTTGTGGGTAATTTTGAAGCTTTGCAAGAAAGGAGAGAGAAAGCTAGAGACAGGAAGAAAGGCAGAGAGTGAGTAAGAGATAAAGGTGAGGTGCGTAGTGTATGCATGGGGTAGACAATTTCAAGTGAGCCTCATTTGTATTAGTGCATATTATGACCTGAGTGAAATGATAAAAAAAAAAATATATCCATACTTAAGTGTCACAGCTGATTCAGCCACTATCAATGTTATGAATGTGGCAATGTCCGTGATTTTTATGCCATCTACGTTAAGTAAACGGTTTATTAGTGCACACACACACACACATATGTATATGTGTGTGTTACTGCATGTTCCAGGATTTGTTTCACAAGAATCAATAATAACATCAGCAAACAACTCCCAGCTCTTTTCTTCAAGCGAAAGTCATGATGCAGCCTGTTTACAGTCAAGTGGTATGAATGATTGCGGGTAAACAAAGGAAGATAAAAGACTGAGGTATTTCGGGGAAAATGAAGAGAATATTTAAGGAAAAGAAAACGGTACTTCAGTGCGTGGAAAATAGGCAGAAGGGGAAATGAAACAGTCAGCAATCATGCTCTGCCGGAAGGGGGCGTTCGCTAATTCTCTCTGTTCACAAAAGGGTGGAAACACCAAAAGCTACACAAGAGGACTTAAAACCTTTTGAATCTGTTTCATCCAACAGACTTCTTCATCAGGACTGTTTACCTTAAACATCAAACGCTGAGAATTCTACGATAAGTCTTTGTAGAACAATGTATATACATTGAATACTTCATAGGTGGAGGGTAAAACGGTGCCATCTGTTGATAACATAAACAAACACGTTTTGTTCCATATGTGCATTCTATATTTTTTTTATTAAGTTTTTCGTTTTAAAGTTTGAGCCGAGTAGTGTTCACAGAAAACTGACTTTAGATCTGTTTTATGTCCCTCGACACATGGAATTTCCCTCTCTCTCTCAAACCACCTCCTCCTCCTCCTCCTCCTCCTCCTCCTCCTCCTCCCCTTTCATAAATATGATACGTTAAAGTGCCCGTTTAACAGAACATTTTTTTTTGTTCTTGTTGTTGTCGGAGTATGCTACGAAGAGATATCCATTGACCAGCTTTCTTTGTCTCCAAATTTCCTTCCCTTTTTATTTATTATCTATTTTTTTGAAGAAGAGTCAAATATTTCACTTCTCTTCATACGTGTTTACTAGGAAGACATGAAGACATAATAGCAATTAAGAACGTTTACATGGTTTCCTAAAGCTTTATTAGAGATCATGCCACTTTTTCCTAGACTATTATACACAGAGAATTCCTTTGGTTAGTCTTTCTTATTTCCAAGTTTCGTTCCCTTCACACATACACACACACAAATATATATATATATATATATATATATATATATATATATATATAATATATATATATATATATATATGTGTATGTATGTACATATATATATATATACATATATATATATATATATATATATATATATATATATATATATATATATATATATATATATATATAGTAGATATATATATATATATATATATATCTATATATATATATATATATATATATATATATATATATATATATATATATATATATATACAAAATTTTATTCACCTCTCTTCGTAAGGTTTCCTACCTTGAAGACATAATAACAGGTAAGTTTCATTTATCCCTGATTGACCTCACTACCTGGAGGGGGGGGAAGGTCTTTGTTGAATTTTTATCTAGACTCTCTCTCTCTCTCTCTCTTCAAGTTTGCGCGTCCTTTGCTATCACTTTTTCTCTCTGCTTGTTTCGTATTCAGGATGAGACAGTCCCCGACCCGCATGCTTCTAGGGAGGAGGATGCCGTGGGGTTTGTACGTGTCTTGTTCACGAATAAGTGTTTCTTTGTTTATTCCAGTACGTCTTTCTTTACCATTATTCCCAGGAACACTTCTCATAACGCAGTATTTTTCGCATTATGTAACTTTATTTATCATATATATATGTATATATATATATATATATATATATACATCAAAAAATCACCATAACGTGACTGGAAAATCTTCAAGTAATCAAAGTCCACAATTATGTAAAATGTGTATTAAAAATACATAAAAGACGGGAGCTTTCGTCTACTTGATCAGTAGACCTCATCAGCCGTACGGCTGATGAGGTTCTACTGATCAAGTTAGACGAAAGCTCCCGTCTTTTATGTATTTTTAATACACATTTTACATAATTGTGGACTTTGATTACTTGAATATATATATGTTCGTATATATATACATACACACACACACCACACACACAGCACACACACACATATATATATATATAGTATTATATATATAATATATATAATATAATAATAATATATATATTTTGAAACGCCTAAAGATGGGTCAAAGAAACGCCCACTGCCTAAATTTGAATCATAGATCTAGTTTTAGAATAAAAGAATTTCCACGGGGATATATATTTACAATAAAAATGGGCAAGCAACACTGAAAGTAATTTTGCGTTGTCTACCTGTAATTTTGCGTTGTCTACCTGATATATCAGTTTATATCTTTCTTAAACATAATACACACACACACACATATATACAAATACATGTAAATTTACGTACATCAATTTTGAATATGAAATACGTTATTTTATTTGATATTTCCCAAAGAAAAATCACCTCTTGTGTTCACCATGAAATTCTTAGAAGCAATTAAAATATACGTATGTAACTGAGGTTTATCTGAATGATCTTGAATTATACTTAAGTTCTAATTAATCTGATTGGAAATACTTTTTGTTTTTCCTTGTAGTTAAAATTCTCTTTATATGTTTCATTATATCATAGACGTTATCTATTTATCTATCTATCACATTCGTAGTCTAGAATAATTTCTGCGCTCAGAATAGATTCAGTCATTAAGATTATTGAAGGACAGCGTCTGCAGACGTGGAATGATTAAGCCACACAGACCACTTTCCCTTTTGTGGTCATCAAAGGCTTCACGTGACTTGTGTCGTCGCACCCAAAGGCAATTTGGTTTTGGTTCCCCGGGAAAACTGACTGGTGATTCTGGTCCCTTTTCAGAGAATATCGCTTCTGGTGGTCCTTCTCACGGACAGGTAGGGAAGTAGACAGATAAGACACTTTACTCCTAAATTTGTGCCCAGTTTCGCGCGCAGGACGGACGTATTTGGCAGATTTTTAATTACGCATTTCACTAAAAAAAAGGCTCCATTATATTCACACGAACTTTCACACTATATATAATATATATATATATATATATATATATATATATATATATATATATATATATATATATATTACGCAGAGAGTTTAATTTGTAATGAAAGAAAAGTGGAATTGAATTGGATCATTCTTAAACAGGGGTACATCAATTAAACAGGGAGAGAGAGAGAGAGAGAGAGAGAGAGAGAGAGAGAGAGAGAGGAATCGTTAACTATCAAATGAAACCGCGAGAAAATAACTTTTGTCACTGAATATGGATCGCCAATAATTTAGAAAAAAAAAAAAGAAACAGTATTCCTTTCGATGTAGCGTGAATTGCTTCCAAAGATCCATTAAGTATATTAGTGAAAGGAGTAATTGCTTGTTCCCTGCCTGGGAGATTGAAACAACCCTTCGGTGTTCTTTGATGAGACTTCAAAGAGGCAATGGCCTTCCGTTTTATCACCCCCCTCCCCCCCCCCTTCTTCCTTTTTACTCTGCTTTCATTATCAACAATGCACATGGCAACTAGAATACTTTCTGAATTCTATCATTTTATTTTGCTGGTAAACTTTCATGAATACTCTTCGGAATACTGTATCTGAAAAATAGGTACACGCACGCGCATATATATATATAATATATATATATATATATATATATATATATATATATATATATATATATAGATATATATTTATTATATATATACATATATATGTAAATAAATATTTATATATACATACATATATAGATATATATATATATATATATATATATATATATATGTATGTATATGTATATAATATTGCAATTAATATGATACAATCCTGCAAAATTATTCGTGAAAAAACACGGAAAAATAACTCAGATGGACTATATATATATATATATATATATATATATATATATATATATATATATAATATATATATGCAGAAGCCAGGTACTATGTCGTACCTCTAAGTAAATGGGGATACAATCCACAATGAAGTAAATTCCTCGTGTAGTTTAAAATATATATTTCTTGTATAGGATTAAAGCTTCCGACCATCAACTGTGGTCTTGTTCACTAAAGTGTGATATGTCACCTCAAGGAACTAACAAGTAAGAGCACAAACATTTGAAAAAACAACGGTAAGGTAACAAGCTAGTTCATATTATGAATGATCAGGCGGTTGAGCCCTCGTTCTTTCCAGAATTCGTCTTGATCTTCGTGGGGAATGTTTCTATTGTCAACTGCTTGTTCTATGGTGGTTGGGTGGTTTGTTGGAGAAATGACCTGAGTGGA
Source organism: Macrobrachium nipponense (assembly GCF_015104395.2). Taxonomy (NCBI): domain Eukaryota; kingdom Metazoa; phylum Arthropoda; class Malacostraca; order Decapoda; family Palaemonidae; genus Macrobrachium; species Macrobrachium nipponense. Next base: position 52,337,592 of record NC_061093.1, on the reverse strand, counting down.
GTAAACAGGAGAGGAAGCAGCATCGTTATTGGCACATATATTTCTAAAGTTTGAAATTTTCCCTTTCCTACATATCTCTTCACAAATAGCTGTATTTTCTGTAATGCCAGTATTTCCTGCAAAGGTCTCGTTTAATGAAATTAACGCCCCTTCTACTACTCGTCTCAAAGTCCGGTCGTTACATGCAAAAACAACCTTTGTACCTTTAAAATTTATTGCGTGGTTTTTCTCCCATGTATGTTGCGCAATTGCACTGTATGAACTTCCCCTTCTGCAAGCAGCAACGTGTTCTTCCCTCCTCTTATCAATGGAACGTCCGCTTTCTCCCACGTAACATTCATTGCAATCACTACAAGGTATTACATATACTCCTACATTCTCTCATTAAAAATAACCCGGGTAATAGAGAGAATGTAGGAGTATATGTAATACCTTGTAGTGATTGCAATGAATGTTACGTGGGAGAAAGCGGACGTTCCATTGATAAGAGGAGGGAAGAACACGTTGCTGCTTGCAGAAGGGGAAGTTCATGGTAATGGGAGTTGCAGCATTGAATGATAAAACTGTATCTACACTTGATATCGCTACTCCAGAAAAGTTTTAAGAATGGGACTATGATTCAATACCAGTTATTATTTTTTTCTTATATTTTCCACCTTTCCAGTCAAGAACCCCGCGTAATGGTTTTCAAAATGTTTAATGAGAGAGAAATACAAAAGTGACAGCAAATAAGTCATAATCGATGTTGGTTTAAAAGGGATGGAAAAACACTCCAGTACATTTAAATAGTAGTAGCAAATTATTGCATTTTTATTAGTGTAACGAGTAAGAAATGCTATCACCTCTCATTATATCTCAATTAATATCCTATTCCTTAATAAAGACTTCGAATCTTGGAACACTGAAAACATTCAAAGAAACCTCATAATCACATGAGTTAATAAAATAAAATGGAAAAGTAAATCCACAGTAATATGTCTGATCTGTTATTTAAAATACAAAGCAGAGAGCTTTCGAAGACCTGCACGGTCCTCCTTGTCAAGCAGATTGACAAGGAGGACCGTGCAGGTCTTCGAAAGCTCTCTGCTTTGTATTTTAAATAACAGATCAGACATATTACTGTGGATTTACTTTTCCATTGAAAACATTGACAAATGAACGTCATCTCTTCACAAATACAAGTCAGGCCAAATTCACGAGTGACATTTTATAGAATATCAGCAATACTTGGCAACCAAACTAAATAGATCAATTGGATACTTTAATAGAGCTGCAAAGAGGTGTAGATATTTCTGTACCTATAATTTACACAGTTCAGTGAGTACACTTCCAGCCCGATTACACTGTAATACATTATGAGATAAATCCGAATATATTGCTAAAATATATGACACTGAAATGGGTAATGAATAAAAAGCTGGTTAAATGAATAAATGAATAAGTAAATAAATAGAAAGATGAATGAAATTAAAAATCAATTAATCAATAAAAATATAAATAAATAGATAAAAAGAAACTTATGATATATTTCAAATTGCAGAAAAGCTTATACCCAAACTTAAAAACACATAAAGAGAGAAAAAAATGAAAATAGTATGAGTAAGGAAGCGGAATTACAGAAATTCCCCGAAGCAAATTATATCACATTTCCACACTGTGAAGGGGACATGTGTCATGCGGTCTATTGCCCAAAGAGAACGTCATCCATGCAAGAAGAAGGGCAGCTGAAGGCAAGAACCATGAAAGGTAGGAGGGGAGCGGGGAGCTGCTGTGAAATATTTCAGTCATCTTTTTTCTATTATGGAATGCAAGACTTATTCACGATAAAATGCTGAAAGTGAAAAGAGGGTTTTTATCTTATAGTAGAGAGGGATGCAAAATAAAAACATCTAAAAAAACAAATAAAAGGAAAAGGGGATGCTAAATATTTTGCTGTGGAATTTCATCATCATTCACATGGCTTTGCATCAAAGTAAAAGGGGCAGGAAATAAAATTAACAACATTAAAGATGCGAGAATGGTGACGATATTTTTCCCCGTTAAGTTGTGGTTGTATTTAAAGTCAGAATTTATATTTTATACACTTACTTCATTTGTGTTCTTTCCTGAAGGATTGAAAATATTCATAATGATAATTTTATTCAACACATTGCCCTGAATTATTACAACCTGGGAACTTTATTTGTACTGACACGGAAGAGTTATAATTACTTAGCTACCTTACAAAAAAAAGTGAAGAGCTCGCTAATGGCATCAAAGGGAATATAACCTTTATGGTTTGATTACTCTATACAAAGTTATTAAACTTTTTTTTTTACCGTTGACTGAAGCTACATGTAATCGGCTTTAGTACTTAAGAAGTTATTAACTGGAAGTACTATAATATTTTCATCCACTCTCAAAGTTATTTCAAACTTAATGGAAAATGTCGTTAGGATAAAATCTTTACTTAGGATTTAGCAAACTTTCTTACCATCTGCGCGGTCGGATTTTCAGTTTCTGTTGTTTAATTAATTGATATACTTGCGCTACGTGTGTGAGTCTAACGTTCATCAGTTTTTTTACCTGTAAATGGTTAGATTTTTACTGCAGTAATCCCGACTACATTCAAACATTTCATGCATACTTTCCTACTTAAAACGGTTCCCTCTAAAAAAAGCATGCTTTGTACTCAGTCCTTAGCCTTTTTTTATCCCACTGTTTCTTTTCTTTCTCTCTCACACACACACACATGTTAGGAAGGCGAACTAACTATTTTTGTTTTAAACGATAAAAAAAATGTCTCCTATTCGAGATGATTAATAGAAACAAACATAATTACAGCTAACAAGTTCCTGAATATTTCTTACCAGAAAGTAAATTAAATCTTTCAAAAGCCCCTAGTCTTCAAGAGGACTGACAGAGATTCTGTCAGGTTGATAAAATGCAAAAATACATTTCAAGTCATTTAATATACTTGAAATCATTTTCAAGAAAATTTTAAAATTAAGAAAACAAAAAACGTCATATCGGATGATGTCAAAGAACGCAAGTTTCTCTAATCCACCTGTCGTTTGTGTAAAAGACTAGTAAAATGCTCAAGGATTTTTGCTCTACAATAATCTACAAGAGCTATAAGTCAAACAAATATTAAATATGCAGTAAACAATTGAATTAGCCAGGCAATCAAAACGCAAAGGGAAGGTTTTACCGAGCCATACAATAGACTAGATTAATGGCATGAATGAGTGAAGGACAATATTGACAATGCCCCAGTGAAAGAAAGAAGGATGAGGACGAGAAATCTATTCCAGTAATCGTTTTGCATCATTAGTTACTTCCGTAAAATAATAATGAAAGTTTTCTCCTTCAGTATACGCCCATCAGGCTGGCTGTCATGACCTCAAAACCTATAAAAACCTAAATACAAAAGTGCTTCTGATAATCTCACTGTGATTACCCAAGAATCATCATTCAACTGTGGCTGATCCAGATTATATCTAACTGTACCCGAAGATTACAAGGATCATTATACCTGCGTCACTGAGTTTGGCAAAATTGTTGAGTGATGGACGTGAGACCAAAGTATCAATAGGTAATAAATTTAATTCTCTTGAAATAGCTCGACCAGTTCGAAACTGTTAACACCATTTTCCATATCATATTGAGAACTTATGATGAAGAACGATTATGTTAGAGCCTAAAATTCTGAGATTGTATATAACATTGGATAGCCGATCGCATTTATTATGCAAAGGTAGATAGGTTCATCGTATATGTATTTAAAACTTACAAGCATGAAATGAGAGAGGCTAAGCTTTCTCTGTAGAAAGGAGATGCTGCTAATTGATATTTAAAGAAGGAATATAAGTTTATATAAAATTCAAATTCATCCTTAATTCATGATATTTTTCAGTGATTATACAGAAACGACATGTTAGTATAATAATACCGGAACATGCTTTGAATGTATATATATATATATATATATATATATATATATATATATATATATATATATATATATATATATATATATATATACATATATATATGTATATATATATAGATATATATATATATATATATATATATATATATATATTATATATATATATATATATCATATACTATATATATATATATATGTATATATTATATATATATATATATATATATATATATATATATATATATATATATCTTTAAGAAAATGTTTTATATTTCACCATTTCTGGTTGCAAAACAAATTCCTTACGCCCTATTGTAATTGTAATTTTGTTTGATAAAACTGTACATAACTTCGTATCTCCAATATCCATGATAAATCATTGATATATGTATTATTGCAGTGGACCCTCAACTTCTGATTTCATAAATACATAACTTGATGATTACTCTATCATTCTGTTACTTGCGCCTTTTCATTAT
>NC_061093.1:52325682-52328182 GCF_015104395.2 Macrobrachium nipponense | reverse complement strand
ATATCATACTTTCTCTCCATATAATACCCTCGAACAGTCTTGGGGCAGGCTATGGGGCTAACAACGTGATTCCAGTAGGACTCGCTTTTAACCAGGTTAAGTTAATATTTTCGTGAACCTAACCCACTTACACAGGATGTCCATAAAGTTCCAGTATCATTACAAGTATTTATTGCTCAGAATGGTACTGGGACCTTATGGACACCCTATATATCTATAAGGTTCTGAAATAACTGAATACCATTAAAGTTTCCATTCATTGCAGAGTGGAATAACTGGTCTAGATCGACTGCTCAACAGACGAAGGGTAGAGACTATTGAATCCGAATTCAGCCGTCAGTCTCACCGTTCCGTGCAATTAATTATTGAAAGTTCCGGCATTAGCTTCCTTATCTCTCAGTTGAAACAATTGTGAAGAGCGCAGTGGGAAAAGGGAGGTAATGATGTTAAGTTAATGGCTTTGCAGACGAAGGGGAGATTCGATGATCGGGGAAAGGGGAGGCAGGGGAAGAATTAACCGATGCAGCTTCCAATAGAGAGGGTCAAAGGAAACTAAATTCCATTTCTCTTAGAGAACCTTACCTTTATTAATACACGAAGAAGTATGCATTCGTTCTAGTTAGGTGCATAATTCATTGTTTATCATAAACATGAAACTGGAATGTATCGTATTTTGTTTGAAATGGAGACGTTGCGTGGGAAGTTAATAATAATACCTCATAAACACGAGAGAAACGAAAAGCATGAAACACTTGTTTGTATATCTATTGTATATCAATGTGTTGCTCCCAAGAAATTATTATTATTATTATTATTATTATTAATTTTTTTTTTCCTCTATCACAGTCCTCCAATTCGACTGGGTGGTATTTATAGTGTGGGGTTCCGGGTTGCATCCTGCCTCCTTGCCAGGCTTTTTGCCTTCCTTAGGCGTCACTTTTCTTACTATGTGCGCCGTTTCTAGGATCACACTCTTCTGCATGAGTCCTGGAGCTACTTCAGCCTCTAGTTTTTCTAGATTCCTTTTCAGGGATCTTGGGATTGTGCCTAGTGCTCCTATGATTATGGGTACGATTTCCCCTGGCATATCCCATATCCTTCTTATTTCTATTTTCAGATCTTGATACTTATCCATTTTTTCTCTCCCTTTCTCTTCAAAACTGGTGTCCCATGGTATTGCGACATCAATGAGTGATACTTTCTTCTTGATTTTGTCAATCAACATCACGTCTGGTCTATTTGCACGTATCACCCTATCTGTTCTGATACCATAGTCCCAGAGGATCTTTGCCTGATCGTTTTCTATCACTCCTTCAGGTTGGTGTTCGTACCACTTATTACTGCAAGGTAGCTGATGTTTCTTGCACAGGCTCCAGTGGAGGGCTTTTGCCACTGAATCATGCTTCTTTTTGTCCTGGTTCTTGTGCAAGTGCCGGGCATTCGCTTGCTATGTGGTTTATGGTTTCATTTTTCGTATTGCACTTCCTACATATGGGAGAGATGTTATTTCCGTCTATCGTTCTTTGAATATATCTGGTTCTTCGGGCTTGATCTTGTGCCGCTGTTATCATTCCTTCAGTTTCCTTCTTTAGCTCTCCCCTCTGTAGCCATTGCCACGTGTCATCGCTGGCTAGTTCTTTAGTATGTCTCATGTATTGTCCGTGCATTGGTTTGTTGTGCCAGTCCTCTGCTCTGTTTGTCATTCTCCTGTCTCTGTATATTTCTGGGTCTTCGTCTACTTTTATTAGTCCTTCTCGATGTTGACGCAGTCCTCTATGCTTAGTAGTCCTCTCCCTCCTTCCTTTCCTGTTATATATAGTCTGTCCGTATTTGTTCTTGGGTGTAGTGCTTTGTGTATTGTCATATGTTTCCTGGTTTTCTGATCTATGCTGCGGAGTTCTCCCTTCGTCCATTCCACTATTCCTGCGCTGTATTTGATAACTGGCACTGCCCATGTGTTTATGGCTTTTATCATATTTCCGGCGTTGAGTTTTGACTTGAGTATCGCCTTGAGTCTCTGCATATATTCTTTACTGATTGCGTCCTTCATCTCTTGGTGTTTTATATCCCCTCCTCCCATTATTCCCAGGTATTAGTATACTGTCTCATTTATGTGTTTGATGTTGCTCCCATCTGGTAGCTTTATCCCTTCAGTTCTTGTTACTTTGCCCTTTTGTATGTTGACTAAGGCGCATTTTTCTATTCCAAACTCCATCCTGATGTCCCCAGATACAATCCTTACAGTCTGGATTAGGGTATCTATTTCTTTGATGCTCTTACCATACCGCTTGATGTCGTCCATGAACATCAATGGTTAATTCTGTTGCCTCTTTTCTTGAGTTGGTACCCGGCATCCATCTTCTGTAGTACTTTTGTCATGGGAATCATGGCTACTATGAAGAGTAGTGGGGACAGTGAGTCGCCCTGGAAGATCCCTCTCCTGATATTAACCTCTGCTAGTCTTATTCCAGAGCTTGTAAGTATTGTATTCCAGTTGCAC
>NC_061093.1:52308182-52315682 GCF_015104395.2 Macrobrachium nipponense | reverse complement strand
AAATGCTGAAAGTGAAAAGACGGTTTTTATCTTATAGTAGAGAGGGATGCAGAATAAAAAATATCTAAAAAACAAAATCTAAATATTTTGCTGTGGAATTTCAACATGATTCACATGGCTTTGCATCAAAGTAAAAGGGGCAGGAAATAAAATTAACAACAATAAAAATACGAGAATGGGAACGATTTTTTTGAAGTTCTGGTTGTATGGAAAAAGTCAGGATCTATATTTTTTACACTTACTTCATTTGTGTTCTTTCCTGAAGAATGGAAAATATTCATAATGATAATTTTATTCAACACATTGTCCTGAATTAGTGGAGGTCATTGAATTGAATATATATATATATAATATATATATTATATATATATATATATATATATATATAATACATATAGATATATATATATATATATATATATATATATATTATATATATATATATATATATATAGATATATAGATATATATAGACATATATATATATATATATGTCTATATATATCTATATATAATATATATATATATATATATATATATATATATATATATATACACACACATATATATACTATATATATATATATATATATATATATATATATATATATATATATGTGTGTGTGTGTGTGTGGTGTGTGTGTGTGTGTGTGTGTACATACATATATAAAGGAGGGTTCATTTTTCTCTGGGAAAACACAAAGCAATTATTACAACCTGGGAACTTTATTTGTACTGACACGGAAGAGTTATAATTACTTAGCTACCTTACCAAAAAAAAAAAAAAAAAAAAAAGTGAAGAGCTCACTAATGGCATCAAAGGGAATATAACCTTTATGGTTTGATTACTCTATGCAAAGTTATTAAACTTTTATTTTACCGTTGACTGAAGCTACATGTAATCGGCTTTAGTACTTAAGAAGTTATTAACTGGAAGTACTATAATATTTTCATCCACTCTCAAAGCTGTCCCAAACTTAATGGAAAATAACGTTGGGATGAAATCTTTACTTAGTATTTAGCAAAATTTCTTACCATCTGCGCGGTCGGATTTTCAGTTTCTGTTGTTTAATTAATTGATATAATTGCGCTACGTGTGTGAGTCTAACGTTCATCAGATTTTTAACTGTAAATGGTTAGATTTTTACTGCAGTAATCTCGACTACATTCAAACATTTCATGCATACTTACCAACTTGAAACGGTTCCCTGTAGTGAAAGCATGCATAGTACTCAGTCCTTAATCTTTTATTTTATCCCACCGTCTCTTTTCTTTCTCTTACACACACACACGCACACACACACACACATATTAGGAAGGCGAACTAACTATTTTGGTTTTAAACGATAAAAAAAATTGTCTCGTATTCGAGATAATTGATAGAAACAAACATAATTACAGTTAACAAGTTCCTGAATATTTCTTACCAGAAAGTAAATTAAATCTTTCAAAAGCCCCTAGTCTTCAAGAGGACTGACAGAGATTCTGTCAGGTTGATAAAATGCAAAAATACATTTCAAGTCATTTCAGATATACTTGAAATCATTTTCAAGAAAATTTTAAAATTAAGAAAACAAAAAACGTCATATCGGATGATGTCAAAGAACGCAAGTTTCTCTAATCCACCGGTCGTTTGTTGAAAAGACTAGTTAAATGCTCAAGGATTTTGCTCTACAATAATCTACAAGAGCTATAAATCAAACAAAAATTAAATATGCAGTAAGCAATTGAATTAGCCAGGTAATCAAAACGCAAAGGGAAGGTTTTACCGAGCCATACAATAGACTAGATTAATGGCATGACTGAGCGAAGGGCAACATTGACAATGCCTCAGTGAAAGAAAGAAGGATGAGGACGAGAAATCTATTCCAGTAATCGTTTTGCATCATTGATTACTTCCGTAAAACAATGGTGAAAGTTTGTCCTTGAGTATACGCTCATCAGTCTGGCTGTCATGACCTCAAAACCTATAAAAACCTAAATACAAAAGTGCTTCTGATAATCTCACTGTGATTACCCAAGAATCATCATTCAACTGTGGCTGATCCGGATTATATCTAACTGTACCCAAAGATTACAAGGATCATTATACCTGCGTCACTGAGTTTGGCAAAATTGTTGAGTGATGGACGTGAGACCAAAGGATCAATAGGTAATAAATTTAATTCTCTTAAAATAGCTCGACCAGTTCGAAACTGTTAACACCATTTTCCATATCATATTGAGAACTTATGATGAAGAATGATTATGTTAGATCCTAAAATTCTGAGATTGTATATAACATTGGATATCCGATCGCATTTATTGTGCAGACGTTGATAGGTTCATCGTATATGCTTTTAAAACTTACATGCATGAAATGAGAAAGGCTAGGCTTTCTCTGTAGAAAGGAGATGCTACTAATTGAAATTTAAAGGAGGAATATAAGTTTAAATAAAATTCATCCTTAATTCATGATTATAAAGAAATGACATGTTAGTATAATAATACCGGAACATGCTTTGAATATATATATATATATATATATATATATATATTTATATAATATAAATATATATATATATATCTTTAAGAAAAATGTTTTATATTTCACCATTTTCTGGTTACAAAACCAAATTCCTTATGCCCTATTGTAATTGTAATTTTTTTTTATAATACTGTACATACATTCTTATCTCCAATAGTCATAATAAATCATTGAAATATGTATTATTGCAGTGGACCCTCAACTTCTAATTTTATAAATACATAACTTGAGGATTCCTCTATCATTCTGTTACTTATACCTTTTCAGTATTATTATTATTATTTTTTTTTTTTTTTTTTTTTTTTTTTTTTTTTTGCTCTATCACAGTCCTCCAATTCGACTGGGTGGTATTTATAGTTGTGGGGTTCCGGGTTGCATCCTGCCTCCTTAGAGTCCATCACTTTTCTTACTATGTGTGCCGTTTCTAGGATCACACTCTTTTGCATGAGGCCCGGAGCTACTTCAGCCTCTAGTTTTTCTAGATTCCTTTCAGGGATCTTGGAATCGTGCCTAGTGCTCCTATGATTATGGGTACGATTTCCACTGGCATATCCCATATCCTTCTTATTTCTATTTTCAGATCTTGATACTTATCCATTTTTTCCCTCTCTTTCTCTTCAACTCTGGTGTCCCATGGTATTGCGACATCAATGAGTGATACTTTCTTCTTGACTTTGTCAATCAACGTCACGTCTGGTCTGTTTGCACGTATCACCCTATCCGTCCTGATACCATAGTCCCAGAGGATCTTTGCGTGATCGTTTTCTATCACTCCCTCAGGTTGGTGCTCGTACCACTTATACTGCAAGGTAGCTGATGTTTCTTGCACAGGCTCCAGTGGAGGGCTTTTGCCACTGAATCATGCCTCTTTTTGTACTGGTTCTGTGCAAGTGCCGGGCATTCGCTTGCTATGTGGTTTATGGTTTCATTTTTCGTATTGCACTTCCTACATATGGGAGAGATGTTATTTCCATCTATCGTTCTTTGAACATATCTGGTTCTTAGGGCCTGAATCGTTTGTGCCGCTGTTATCATTCCTTCAGTTTCCTTCTTTAGCTCTCCCCTCTGTAGCCATTGCCATGTGTCATCGCTGGCTAATTCTTTAGTCTGTTTCATGTATTGTCCGTGCATTGGTTTGTTGTGCCAGTCCTCTGTTCTGTCTGTCATTCCCTCCGTCCTCTGTATATCTGGGTCTTCGTCTACTTTATTAGTCCTTCTTCCCATTGCACTCTTTAGCCACTCGTCTTCACTGGTTTTCAGATATTGCCCAGTGCTCTGTTTTCGATGTTGACGCAGTCCTCTATACTTAGTAGTCCTCTCCCTCCTTCCTTTCGTGTTATGTATAGTCTGTCCGTATTTGCTTGGGTGTAGTGCTTTGTGTATTGTCATATGTTTCCTGGTTTTCTGATCTATGCTGCAGAGTTCTGCCTTCGTCCATTCCACTATTCCTGCGCTGTATCTGATTACTGGCACTGCCATGTGTTTATGGCTTTTTATCATATTTCCGGCGTTGAGTTTTGACTTGAGTATCGCCTTGAGTCTCTGCATATATTCTTTCCTGATCGTGTCCTTCATCTCTTGGTGTTTTACATCCCCTCCTTCCACTATTCCCAGGTATTTGTATCCTGTCTCATCTATGTGTTTGATGTTGCTCCCATCTGGTAGCTTTATCCTTCAGTTCTCGTTACTTTGCCTTTTTGTATGTTGACTAAGGCGCATTTTTTCTATTTCAAACCCATCCTGATGTCCCCAGATTACAATCCTTACAGTTGGATTAGGGTATCTATTTCCTTGATGCTCTTACCATACAGCTTGATGTCGTCCATGAACATCAGATGGGTGATTCCGTTGCCTCTTTTCTTGAGTTGGTACCCGGCATCCATCTTCTGTAGTACTTTGTCATGGGAATCATAGCTACTACGAAGAGTAGTGGGGACAGTGAGTCGCCCTGGAAGATCCCTCTATGATATGAACCTCTGCTAGTCTTATTCCAGAGCTTGTAAGTATTGTATTCAGTTGTGCATTGTATTTTTGAGGAAGCTGATGGTGTTTTCCTCTGCCCCATATATTTTCAGGCATTCTATTAGCCATGTGTGTGGTATCATGTCGAAGGCCATGCTTAGGTTGGTTTTCCTTCTCCTACTGTTCTTCATTACCATTTTGTCTATCAGGAGCTGGTCTTTTGTGCCCCTACACTTCCTTCTGCAGCCTTTCTGTTGGTGGGGGATGGTGTTTGTCTCCTCTAGGTAATTGTATAGCCTTTCACTGATGATACCTGTTAGTAACTTCCACATTATTGGTAGGCAGGTGATAGGCCTGTAGTTACTGGCTATATTTCCCTTACTCTTGTCTTTTTGTACTAAGGATGTTCTTCCTGTGGTCATCCATTTTGGGTGCATGGTGATTTGATATACAATGCTGGAGTTGTTCTGCTATTCGTGGGTGTAGGGCCTTGAAGTTTTTGAGCCAGTATCCATGGACTTCATCGGGACCTGGGGCTTTCCAGTTTGGCATTATTATTATTATTATTATTTTATTATTATTATTATTATTATTATTATTATTATTATTATTATTATTATTATTATTATATTATTATTCCAGATTTAGACAGATCTTATCAGGAACACTGTGGTTCGAAAAATTATGATTTCTCAGACAATACGAGACGTGGTATAAAATAAGTTCTACCCGGCCGCAGCGTACAAAGGAAGATATATTTCTTCTACAAGGGAAGCACTAAAGGCTTATTCTTTACATCTTATTATAAAAGTCTTCGATACCAAAGGGAAACTCTTATATAATACTTTGGTATCATGAGCTATCGCACATGCTAAAAAATATTTTGCTAAAATAAATAGATAAATAAATAAATAAATAGATTGATAGATAAAAAGATAAAGAAATAAATAACTAAATAAGTCAATAAATAGATAAATAAAAAAATAACTAAATAAATTAATAAATAAACAAAAAATAAATAAATAAGCTTTTCCTCAAAACGTCACGAATTACAATTTTAGAAGCATTATTAACTATGAATTTGACCAGCATTTAATTAGTAATGTATTCATTAGCTTTGTGCTAACATATTTAATGATCCTTGTAAAAATGTTTTTGTTAAACGTTTGGAAAAGTAAAAGGAATTTATCAGTATTACCTCAACAAATATAGAAATTAATGGGTTCCCTTTTACCCTCACACAGACATTTATTGATTAAGTATCAGGATAAACTGATGATTTCATATATATATATATATATATATATATATATATATTATATATATATATATATATATAATAATAATAATAATAATAATAATAATAATAAAAGGAGCCCATAAAAACACCAAAATGCAGAGATAAAATACTATATTTCAGAGACTGCTGTCTCCGTCTTCAGGTAGATGAATGAGAAAAGTTACAGAAAAGGTGGTATTTATACCAAGAGGTCCATTCACAGGTAAGCCAATTTAGGTCACTCCCGCTGATAATCTTCCTTTAATCTTCTTAAGCGTCGGTTGAATGAAAACCTGGTCGACGATATCTGAGTCCCATACTCCCTTTGAGATATTCATTACCTGCGTCTCTTTGATCAGGGCCGATTCCATCATTTGACTCTTGTACCGGCCGTTGCTGCTATAAATTATACGTGACAAATTCCAGTTTATACTATGGTTATGTTCATTTATAAGGTTGAAAATAGCTGAGTTCTGTTGTCCATACCTAACTCTCCGTTTGTGCTGTATTAATCTCTGGGGAAGTGATTTTCCTGTAAATCCGATGTAAGATTGGTCACAGTCTAGGCATGGGATTTCGTAAACGCCTGTGTCCTTGGGGGATGTCTTTTGTTGGACGTTAATCAGGGATTTGGCTAAGGTGTTTGGGTAAGTAAATGCAAAAGGGTTAGATTTCCCAAGGGTCTGGGTCACCATCTTAATCCTGTCCAGGTGTGGAATTTTAATTTTAATTTTATTGTTTTGTGTGTCTCTGGTCTTGTCTTGAGGGGGTCGGTAGAAAATTACGTTTGCTTTGTGAATTGCTTTCTCAGTTATATGGTCAGGATACATTAAAGACAAAAGCTGTTTACGAATTAGTTCAAATTCTTTTTACAGTCTCGAGACTGAAGATGTATTCAAGTTTCCCTTTCTTGCATGATGATACCTTCAGGAGAACATGCATATCCATTATTCAAAAGGAGTTTCCGGCTGTGGACTTGAAAATTATCCCCAAAAATCCCTTAACTATTGGATCTCTGTTTAGAATAAAAGACTGACTCAGTCCTCTGCTTTCGTGGGATGCACGAAGAGGCTGTTGAAGGTTCGAATAGATTCCCACAGGGGCATACGCCATAGAACAGGTTGTAGGTTATCTAATTCGGAACAATCTAATATACGTAATCATTCAAAAACATGTAAAATCAATATTGACAGCAAGGATTGTTCTATCTTGGGCAAACTGCAGAACAAAAATGACCTTACTATTTTAGAATCTATAATTATCAAAAAGACTGTACCGTCGTTTAAACACCCAAACGTTCCCTCTGTAAAATTGTTCATAGCATAGTTTGGGCATACCAGACGGGCTGGTTTTGCCTCACTCTGTTTTTTTTTACTGTTATTTTTGGTTTAGGTCTGACTTTTTCCTTTGTAAATTTGGTTATTTTTAAAGGGGGGTTTTTTAGGGTGTTTTTAAAATTTTAGTGAAGTGTGCTAGTAATTTGTTTGCCTTTGAAGGTACCTTTGAATTTTAACTTTTTACTTTATTGAGAGCTGTTGCCATAACATTTTTAATATATATTAAATAAAAGTGAGTATTAATGTTAGCAAATTATATATAGCTTTAGTCTTGAGAATGCAACTTGGAATTCGTCGCAAAACGTCGGCATTTGAATAAACTGTTAAAAGATGAGGATGCCTTTCCCTACTTCTTCCTTCGTGATATATATATATATATGTATATATATATATAT
>NC_061093.1:52288182-52290682 GCF_015104395.2 Macrobrachium nipponense | reverse complement strand
CAACAAAAAAAAGACCTATCAAATTATTGATGCACGACTGAAGAAGCTAGTGCAAGATTATCAAAACCTCTGAAATTTTTACGAAGAACCGCACGCAGTTTGTCTTAAAAGAATTTTGTTTCAATAAATGTAATTTTTTTTTAAACAGCTTTTTTAATGGACTCGCTAATTTTTTTTTTATCCTAATGTCAGAATAAAATGTGAGCTAAAATGCATTCTTTTTCTTTCTTATATTAAACATTTTGCTGTGATGGAATTTACCATGGTGGGATATACTGTGGTGGAATTTATTTATTGTGAAATTTTCCTGGTGGAATTTTCCGTAGTGGAATTTACATAGAACCTATACAAGTGCAATGGCCGGTAATAAAGTCACAGGAAAAAAAATGTTTGTATATACAAGTACAAGATACCTCTGTGTTGGTGTGTGTGTGTGTGGGGGGGGGGGGGGGGGGGGGGGAGGCTATGTAGATGCGTGAAGCTAATCAGTCAAATGTCACAGTCACATTAACTTACAGTACAGTCTTTTGTTTATGTTTTTACGGTAATCCCCAACATGCTCGTACAAAGCCCACCGCAAAGGTGGAAACATACCGGGTTAAACCCTTGGGGTCATTTTCTGGAAAGATTAATGTGACTTTTTCTGGAAATTTTTTAGCTGTGACTTTTTTTACCTGGATTCAGAAGTACAGATACTGTATTATGCAATAGCGTTAGCTACAGTACAGGAAAGTGTTTTAGAAGGCGTAATGTTTATCAACTCCTCCAACGTTGGGAAGGCACTGTGAGCTTCAGTATATATAGGGATAGATATACGTAACTAATTATACATTAATTTCTGCAAAAGTCTTTCCGTTCCATTAACCCTTTTTCCTTGTCGATGTAGAAATCATATCTTAAAAATGAATATGAGCGAGCAAACTTTGCAGTCACTAATGGTGTTTGAAGTTGAGTTTAGAAACAATGAGGAGCTTCAAAAGAAAAAGAAATTGGAAAGTGTAAAGTTGTATGCGGAAAAGGTGTTGAAAGAGAACACGTATTTCCCAGGTTGTTTACGTATTTTTTGTCTGTTAGAGAACCCAGATCATATTTCATTCAACGGATTGCCATTAGTGAAAGTTGGAAATGATATAGATTCTTCTATTTCTTTAAATGAACTACAGTTTTTGTACTTTTAACGTAAATTAAAATAAATATTAGTTACCGAAAGTCTTAAAAATTGAGGCATGATAAAAAAAAAATGGTAAGAAACGTATTCAGTTGGATTCAGAAACCCTGTAGGTGGGAATAAAAGTTGAACGTAGTGAGAATTATATTAATAAAGAATAACTAAGGTAGATTATTGCGTTAGAGCAAGGTATACAGAAAAGAAATTTTATTCATATGATACTGACATGCTCAGATTCAAGCACGCGCAGTTGCCTTTAATGTTTCGTTAAAATATGCCCTGATGCTTTCATTAAAGTCATATACTTCTGTTATTTCCCTTGTAAGATACTTATGTCATGAACTGAACACCGCAGTTTCCTCCGAGTTCTCGTTTGTTGCTCTGCTTCTTGTTACAAGTTCCCCCCACTCAGTAGACATGATGGCATTCACGTCCGAAAGCTTTTGTTTCATCCGTGAACGATCATATCTCATAATTTTGTGATTAAGGGACAAGTTTAGAAATTTTGGGGAATTTAATTAATTAGTGACATTGGAAAAATAAAACTACTTTGAGATCATTCTCATGCACTTAAAGACATACCTACAAATTTTTCCCGGAAATTGGGAAAACATTTATATAAGATGCAACATTTAAAATGTTTCCCGGAAATTCGGAAAAAAATTTAAATAAGCTGCAACTTTGAAGAGGAAAATTGAATTCATTTCTGCCTTTCATATTGCTAATAATGATTAATTTTGACCATGTTTTACATGAGTAAATTTTCCTTTTAAAGATCAAAGTGTATATTCTCGTGGATTTTTACAAAGATTTCCTCACAAAATCATCATCACTTCTAGTAACATGAAATAGGAATATTCAAGGAATTTTGTTTCGAAAGTTCATGAAATGTATAAGGACTTATTTAAAGTCAAAACAGTGAAAGAAAATGAAAAGCCTCGCTTGGACGTGTTCTCTTGTCCCGAGTCTATTCCGTTCCTCCGCCTGGTGTCTCTCAGCTCAGGTCACTGAATATTTATGAGGATGGATGGTTGGATAGACAGACTCTGAGGATCTCCCGCGTTTCCAGAGAGAACAAAGGTGATCTTCCTCTCGTCTTCCTGGAAACTAGGATGGACAGTCTTCATCCTGTCGGGCCGAGTTCCTAACACAATGAAAGTGTCTTCTAAGAGCAAGATTGGAGGTTACTTATCTCTCACTTTTACCTCTTCGTTCCCTCGTTTGGACAGATACAAATACACGTGCGTACACGTCTCTCTCTCTCTCTCTCTCTCGTCTCTCCTCTCTCTTATATAATATTATTATTATATATTATATATAATAATTATAAAA
>NC_061093.1:52275682-52283182 GCF_015104395.2 Macrobrachium nipponense | reverse complement strand
ATATAAAGTTTTCTTTCTCTTGCAAATTCTCTCTGATATTAACTCTGCAAAATGCTTTTCCTTCAAACCATCGTACAGATAAGAATATCATTTGGTATAATTTGGATTTACTCATTCTTGAAAACAGGACGTCGTATTCCTTGAATAGATTCTAGTTTATTTTATTTAAAAAGGCTTATCTCATCGCTTTTTTAAATGATAATATTACCAAGGATAAGTTCTCTTTCGATTCCGTCTACCTATAAGCCTCTCACCCTCCACAAATAACTCCAAGGTTCTCTCTCTCTCTCTCTCTCTCTCTCTCTCTCTCTCTCTCTCTCTCTCTCTCTCCACACACACACACACTATTACCATGTCTAATTTTTCTCCCAATTACGTCTACCTATAAGCCTCTCACCCTCCACAATAACTCCAAGGCTCTCTCTCTCTCTCTCTCTCTCTCTCTCTCTCTCTCTCTTAATTCTGTCAGACTCATTTATATATTTCCATGCAGACATTGATTACCATCCTCTAACCACGGAGATACGTCTGGCAGCAACGGTAGCCAATAAATCCGATACGCTCAACACGTAACTGCATGAATATAATCGAATCTGGATTATCGTGTTATACAGAGCTTTGCTTCGATATGAAACTGGGATTGAAAGAGAGGAAAAACAAAGGCCTCACAGGAAAGGGTTATCGCTACCAATTTATTTTTGGTTGCCCTCGGCAATACATATTGTTCCCCGAATACAGTTCTCGTAATCGCTTTCAAAGGAGACCTGTATAACTGTGATGTTGTGGGGATGAATATTATCTGCGTGTTCGGCTACTATTCATTTGTGCCTACATTTCAGTTTTCGTCCTCTAATATACAAAAATTTACATATCTTTTCGTTCATATCGTGTTTCTGAAATTGAGAAGTTCATATCGTGTTTCTGGTATTCAGAGAATAGAATATTGAATATAAATTCTGACCTAACGGCAGGCTGATGTAATTAAGAACTGACTTTTATTTGTAAAGAAAAAAGCAAAAATACATCACAGAAGGTAAAAAGGTAATTGACAAGCACTCAGGGATGGGAGAATAGTTGGAAAAAATTCCAGAAGTTAAAATATTCTTTTAAAAAGTAATTAAAAACAGAATGCTTACTTGCAGCGTAGGTTTAATATTAAGTTCCGCCTAATTCCATTCATTACTTTATGACATGCAATTTGCCCTGGAACGCCAATTTTCTCATGATTTTGGCGAAGCCTAAAGATTTTTTAATATTCAGTAACAGGTTTCATAGCTAACCTTTCAGTTTCAATTTGTCCTGACGAACGCTGAGGTCAAAAGTAAATAAGAAATGGACGGGAGAGACAGAACAACTAAATAAGAAATAAAGCTGATATCGTGATGTCCTATGAAACCGACATGGCAACGTTTTTCACGCTTTTTTTTTTTTTTTTTTTTTTTTTTTTTTTTTTTTTTTTTTTTTTTTACTGATAACCTCACTTTAAAATTTTGACTCTCATGTGAAGAGCTTTCAATGTATGTGCAAGTTGTAATGTTGGAAGTTATCTGAGCAGATATATTCTTTGTTAATAAAAGACGATACCATTCAATAAACTACATGGTAATGTGTATAATTTTTCTTATCAGATGTTTTTAACATTAATGGACAAGATTTCTGATGAAGGCTTCTCATAGCAACGCATCTACCAAGAATTTTCTTATTGTCAAAATTTGGCCAAATGAGACAGGAAAAAACTTATGTTGCAACTGTCGTGCAAATTCTGTTGTATTATCCTAAACAATGAGAAAATATAGATTCCTAGACGTATAGCTATTAAAATGATGAAACGTTTCCCCACAGTTATTCAACCAAAAATTAACCCTTTTATTCAGCATCAATGCTCCTCTTGAAGCTGCCTCCCATGACGAAAATATAATCTATGACGGTCATCCGGTTTGACAGATAAGATACATGGCCTGTTGCCCCTTGTCAACTCGAATGTTTCATAACTAGGATTAGAATCTAAGCGTTTTCTGTAGTCTTATTGACCCCTTTGTAATGTGAATGCTGGTCTTTTCCACATTCTCTTCCATTTGCTTTCCTCCTTTGCATGGAAATGGTTTTGTGATGGCGACCTCATCCACCTTCCTTAATATCTGTCCTTGTCAAGGTTATTTCACTTTTTCTTTTAATATTCATGTGATGTCAAAGGGTGGGTGGTCTTTCTTCAGCCATTTAACAAAAACAGTCTAGTATTATTGTACATTAACCAATCATAATCTAATACTTCAGTATATAAATTTCTCCGTCACAGTGTCGTAATAAATAAATACTTTTAATCTTTGACACCAATCAGTTAGACTCTACTGTTTTGATTTCGATTTGTTTAACCTTCCTTTCTTAGATGCCCATAGCACCCTCTGTCATACAGTATCCATGCGCATTTCTCTTTTATTGATTTTTATTTTCTTTCTTTCAGGAATAGGCTACATGACGGCATTTGGATGCCAAATTTAGAGGAACATACAAATCTGAGAAACTCGACTGAAGAAGCAAGAATGGAAGAAATTGAAGAGAGTGATAGAAAATAGGAATAAGGTAAGATATTGATTAATTGAAACAGAATAAAACCTAAGGAAGGTACCGGAGTAGCTTACGTATAAGAAAAATCTTGATCTGGATCAAGGTTACGTTTTATTTTTATTGATCTAACAGTAAGAGGAGGTCAGTATTTCTGTATCTGATCAGTCTCTTATTATGAAAAGTGACTTTTTCTGCTTGACAAAGTAAAGAATCTCTTATTATGATAAGTGACTTTTTCTGCTTGACAAAGTAAAGAATCTCTCATCATAAGTGACTTTTTCTGCTTGACAAAGTAAAGTATTTTCGCATATCGCTATGAATTTGTCGGCATACTTCGTTAATGGTATAAAATTTTATGTTGGAATCCCTGAACTCATATTATTCAATATCAATATAATTCGTACTCATAAATTCTTAGTCTCTTATTCAATTATATACTTACACTACTACATGCAAATGGATTTTTGCGTTCTGCGAGTCAAATTATACTCAAGTTTTCTCCTTTTTTTATCGTCTAATCGTTAAATCCTTGTCTTCATCATTTTCAAATATTCAACCTAACAAACTCACTCGTAGTTTATTGATAACAAATACATTTCTATGGTTCATGCAATAACCGGGAGTATTTAAGTTTAGAAAGTTGCTTTGTTTAAAAAAAAAAGTTATTGTTAACAATGGAAACCTCCTCTGTGTTATCAGTTTGTAAATGGAACTGAATTCAAATGGAAGTTGTTATATATTCGAAGAGTTTTCAGGCAAAAGTTTGAATGCACATTCGGGAGACCATTCCTGTAGGTTCAAAATGGGTGCGTAATGCAACGGTATTTACTTATGCTCTAGTTTTCTTTATATGAAAATGTTTTTAGTAAAAGACATTACTGACTTTACTCTGTTATGAAACATATGAATACACACACATTACATGTTACTGGAAATAACTTATTATATATATACGTGTTATATATATATATATATATATATATATATATATATATATATATATATATATATATATGTTACAGTCAAAGTGTGAAACTAGCCATTTCATGTAATGCCTGGAAATTTCAGTCGTTTCACGAAATGACCATTTCACTCCGTCATTTCGTGAAATGACTAAAATATTCAGCTATTACGTGAAATGGCTGGAAAATTGGTGTCCTCATTACACAACTTGGCTAAAACTGTTTAGGGAGGGAGAGAGGGAGGGAACTTCTGAGGGAGGGAGATTTTAGTTGCTATTCAGTTGCCAACTGGTGTTGTACAGGTTATAAACTTGCCTACCGGTGTGTTGCAGATTGTAATGGCTCAGTGTAATTTTGAAGTCAAGTTCACAGAAGCGCTTTTTTCAAAAATATCATCAGTGTAAAAAGAACTTGATTGCTAAAGAAGAGTACTACAAGACAATTGAAGACCTGAAGACAGCTGCCAGGGATCCATCCTCGAATTCTCGTCATGGATACTACATTCTCAACAAGTAAGATTTTATTATCTCTTATTATCGTTTCCGTACATACTTGAACTGAAACAGTCAGCTGGTGCAAGTAGATATTTTGACACAGTAGTTCAGAAATTTTGTGAACGTACCTATTTATCGAGAGAAATTAAGCATTACTGATTAGTGCAACGATAAAATATTTAATGAATTTAATATCTCATTCATTTTTTATGAAGTTCTTATTTTAAAAATTACAAACATTTATATTCATAAAATTACAAACAACAACAAAATAAAACATTACTATCTGCAGAACTTTGTTTGAAAACCCTAATGTAACCACGAACTCATAATTCAGATTTTGCAATCACACACACACACATGTATGAAGTTCTTCAGTGTGGAGACGTGGAGAAGATGATCAAGAAACGCGCAACAGCTGAAGAACCAATTCTTTATTATGTCAGTACTGAGGATACTTATGACATCATCAAGAGGGCACATATTGCAACAGGTTATGGTGGCCGTGACAGAATGAAAGCTCATCTTGCATCAAAGTATGCAAAATGCAAACATCACTAAAGAATCTTTAGAGATTTTAAGTCTTACTGCATTGTCTGCCAAGAAAAACGGAAGCCGAAGGCTACTGGAGTTGTTGTAAAGCCTATTTTAAGCAGCGATCTCAATTATCGGGGCCAGGTTGATCTGGTAGACATGCAGTCATTTCCCCAAGCTCAGTTCAAGTGGATTATGGTATACCAGTGCCACTTAAGAAAGTTTGTGATACTTCGACCTCTTACATCAAAAAGAGCAGCTGAAGTTGCCTTTCAACTGCTCGACATCTTCTTGCTGTTTGGTTCTCCTGCAATCCTTCCAAGTGACAATGGTTCTGAATTTACAGCTCATGTCATCACAGAACTAAAAGTTCTTTGGCCAGATCTCATTGTGGTCCATGGAAAACCAAGACATCCCCAAAACCAAGGTTCAGTGGAACGTGCCAATGGGGACATCAAGGATATGTTGATTGCTTGGATGTCAGACAGCAACACACAGGATTGGTCCATTGGTCTTCGTTTTGTCCAAAACATGAAGAACTCCGCCTATCACTCAGGTATCAAGCGCACACCATACAAAGCTATGATGGGTTGCGATCCTAAAGTGGGTCTAACATCATCATGTCTCCCTCCAGAGGTTATTGAGAGACTTCAGACAGAAGATGACCTGCTTGCCCTTATTGCCCAACAGAAGATGAAGTGTCAGCTCACACCTCGCCTACAGCAGACACTACAGCATCAACCAACACTACTCAACCTACACTGGACCCTACAGCATCAGCCGACACTGCGCAGTCTCATCCAGTCCCTACAATATCAGTCAACGCTGATCAGATTACACCAGACCAAACACCACCAGCCCACACCTCTCAGCATACACCAGACCCAGCAGTACCAGCCGACACTGCTCCGTCTACACTCCCAACAGTCCAATCCCCACAGCCTACACCAGAGTTCACATCGCCAACCCACACCCATGAAGAGTCTCCACCACTCAGTCCGTCAAGACGTGAGCATGAGATAACACAGGAAAGGAAGCGAGCAAGAGAAGCTCAGCTCTCGCAAGCTGAGCGCATGGTAAAGCACAGCAGGTTAGACTCGAAGGCAGGGGAAGTAGGAGATAATGTCGCAGTTCCTATTCCTTTGGTGGATAGGGGATGCACGTAATATCCTCGGTGTCATCGTTGATCGTGATGAAAATGACCTTTACACCATAGCCGTTAAGAGTGGCATGATCAAGACCAAGTACTCACGCAACCAATTTGATCTTTGTCCGCAGAAACTTCTCACTCAGTCTGATGTCAAACAAGATGAACAGGTTTCCCTTCAGCAGGCTTCGAAATCTACAGCCACTTGTGGTCAGGGTTTCTTAAAATGAGGCTGTGGTACAGGCAAAAAAAAAAGTGTTCTACAAATCGATGTAATTGTTACAAGGCTAAGCGCAAGTGTAACAGTCGATGTCATAACAGTCTAACGTGTGCAAACAAGTGACTTAAGTAAATCTGTTCAACAGAATGTTCAGATGTGTTTTATAATTTTGACTACTTGAATTTATTTCTAACTGTACAAACAAATAACTAACGTAGTTCAGAAAAATGTTCAAAAGTATTTTATGATTATTTTAATTATTTTAAACGAGGCCAGACCGCCTAGTTTACTTGTATACTTGCTGTTCGTGCAACGAACAGACTTACGTGGGAAGCACTTGCCGACTGCTCAAAGTACGATGTGACTCACACATTGGCATTAGTTACCGCGCAGGGATGAAGCTTTATAGTCCAGAGCTTTCAAATATAAGAAACCATGCACAAATATGCAAAAAATAGGTATAGAATCAAATCGTGTTTTAATTTTATATCCAGCCCTAATGAAAACCAACTCCCTATACTCGAATCCTTGGCCGTTAAGCACCTCGTTCCAGCATTGAATAACAACACTACAGCAGTTCCATTATACATTGCTTAGACCGCCCACTCTTATCTTCTTTCCTTGGTTATCTCGACTCCTTTTCGCTATGGCAGGCCTTTCAGCAACCGAACGTCGGGTTGTAAGGTTTGTTTTATATATTTTAATCATTTTAACAATTTTCACTTGGTTTTTAATACATTGTGTGTTTTTAGTTATTTGATTTTTATTTTTAAAATTGTTTATAAACGTAAATTTTTTTTTCTCGTGCTTATTCATATGTAATCATTTATGTTAATCTTGCTGGACAAGTTTGTAATTTATGTATTTTTGTTTTTTATAGCCTTGAAAATGAGACCATAGTCTTGAAACGTTGGCAACAATAAAGCAACCCATGTATTGAGCTTTTTGCCTTTTCATGATGGGGTGTAGCCTCGACCTCTTATTGGATGGATATATATATATATATATATATATATATATATATATATATATATATATATATAATATATATATATATATATATATATATATATATATATATATATATATATATATATATATATATATACATTATACATATATATATATATATATATATATATATATATATATATATATATATATATATATATATATATATATAATATATATATATATATATATATATATATATATATATATATATATATATATATATTTACAAGGTGTTTAGACTTAAGTCTACCTGCCTCCACCAAACGGGAGGGAAACTTAAACAGAGGCATTTAGAGTCAAATACCTTCAAAATAAGGTAATAAAAATCAAAACAATAATATCGAGCCACATGTGAAAAGCAGATGGCAGGAAGCAGAAGCGAGATTTAATGCCCCACCAAACGAGGGGAATACTGATATCGGAGGATGTGCAAAAACGATGACATAACACATCAAAGGATGTTAATGGGGAAAGAAGCGGAATGGTGTCAGATGTGTAAATAAAAGGGATTGGAAAGGGAAGGTGTAAGTAAAAAAACGAGAGGAAACGTCAAGATTTTAAGTC
>NC_061093.1:52265732-52270732 GCF_015104395.2 Macrobrachium nipponense | reverse complement strand
TTAACCCACGTATGTTCCACTTGTTTCTGTCAACTCCCGTTCTCAGTAATTCAGGGAAAACAAATTCCTAAAAAAAAAGAAGAAAGATATGCGCTATTATAATTCAAAAAGTAGTTATTTGGGCTTGTATCATCCTAATCAGAAGTATATAGTCTACTCAGAAACTTAGAGGTACTGACTAGTAAATGAATAAGAGCTCACAATCATCAGCCAGCCATTTTAAAAGATAAGAAGGCTATCATTAGATATCGAATATGGAACAAGGGAAAAAAAACTTAGTTTATGTCCCGTTAATCCTTCAGCCTCACTTTTACTTAGGATGAATTATTCAACGATTTACTGAAAGTTCCACTTATTGTTGTGTAAATAAGTATTTTTGACCCTACCTTAAAACAATTTTGTCAGATTTCCCTAAAAAGGGCTTAACATATTTCTTAATGCCTTGGAAAATGACATGATTTATTTCATTAAAGCTGGGGATTCACACAGCAATTAATTTTCTTTTGTTATTACCATAAGACTAATAGTGTATTGACATGATTTGAATGTAGAATTTAGGCCAGAGGTCAAGCAGTGGAACCTATGAAGTCATTCAGCTCTGAAACTGAAATTGACAATAAAAAGTTTGAAAGGTGTAACAGGATGAAAACTTCGCAGTTGCACTATGAATCAAGTGTTAGGGGAGGTTGGAAAGCAAGATGGAAGAAATATCATATGAACGGAGGTACGGTAAAAGGAACGAAAATAGTTGCAGCCAGAGGCCGAAGGCAGGTAGCAATGAACCTTAAGCGATGCCTACAGTGCACCGCATGAGGTGCACTGATGGCACTACCTCCCTCCGGGGCTAATAGCGTATTATTGCGAAAATCATTGTAAGTGTTTCGGCCTCTGAAGATTGGGTCCGAGATTATTAGGTGAAAGGCAAGTGAAAAGCTACAGGTTTTACTGGATTTTGTCTAAATAAAATGATATATAAGATATTTTGAATGTAAAGCTTTCTCTGATTCTGCGATGGTAAAATAAGTATGAATTCTAAAAAGTGGAATCATTATTATCTTTTGGATCAATAATCTGTTGAACTACCAACTTTAACAGAAGGCATCCCTGAAACATTTTCAATAAGAACAAAATATAGTTTGGCTCTAGAATAATCCTACCAAGGAACTAAAAGGTCAAGTGAATATTTTACTAAGTAATACAAATTAGATATCGACTGTTCAGACGAATCAGTTTACAAAAATCTGTGACTGTAGATTGTAATATTATCTTTACTGTCAAGAAACGTTCTAAAACGTTTCCAAAACACTTAATCATGTTAGTGCACTTTTAACGATAGGAACAGGCATGTAACGTCTACTTAGAAATAGCTCCCATGATATTTCTGACGAAACTCTCACTTTTACCGTTTTTATTTTTTTTTTACGGTCCAGAAAAAGAACACAGCTAAAAATAGCTACTAGAAACGTCGGATTTTGCTCTGATATTTTTTACTTCTCCAGGGAATTTGGTAATTTTTCCTTTCTTTTTGAACATCAGGAAAGAAGAAATGTCTATGCTACATGATGCTACCGCTACAGAATTAATCTCACTTTTGAATTTTAGATTTGGATCTACCTTCGCGCTGAGTGACTTTCTCGTTACATTTCAGAGGCAGCAGCGGTTGGCCTTTGGCTTTTAGTACCTCCTCGAGAGATAAAATTCTTTGAGGCAGCGGAGACGGAAATGTCGCATGGAGCACTGTCAGAGAAGGAAATTCTATTTCCCGCTTCCTTGGTCCTCTCAGGATACTATGTTTGCGTAATCAAATAAGGAAAAAATATTTTCACTTACTTTCGAAGTTATTTTTATTCATCTGTAACAGCTAAATTAATATGCAATATGATTTATTCAAGAACAATGAAAGAATCATTTGTGAAGTTGTTGTCGAATGGACGATGTCTAGTGTACCGTTTTTTTTTTTTTTGTTTTTTTTTTGCGCGTATTCACCACCGGAGATTAGTAAACTAACAATAAACCACAAATTAACACTTCATGGAATCAGTAAAAGAGTATTCAGTAGCAGGGAAGCCAAGACTACATGTGATATTAGGCAGAAAAATTACCTTATTACCTTTAAAGTTTTCGGAAGGAACCTGTGCAATGTATATCCCATAGCATTAAAATAGTCACGGAGCAGCTTACGTTTCCAAATAAAAACTTAGTAGGCAAGCGGATTAAAATATAATGCCTAACACTGGAAAACACCGCAGCGAGCAAGAGTATCGAATGAACTATATTTATATGCGTGACGCCTTGCATACGTAAGTCCGTATTCTAGTACCTATATAATTCACCAAGTGAACAAAAATGCCGGAATTCTAACAATTCTTCAATTGCTACAACCAAAGTATTTTCTTATATTTTTGTCTTTACGTTTTCAACGATAATCATTTGTTTATAATTTCTATTGCAAACACTTCTGCTACTTAACAATTTTATTCTTAAAGTAATGCAGACTTTTTCTCTATCAGCGTCTTTCATATGAGAAAAAATTAAACCAGGACCTGAAAAACCTCCACTTGGCTTTGGTGTCATCTAAACTGCAATGTAAGTTTAAGGCTTCAGGCTCACAAAGGATTTCAACTCCTTAAGACGAGAGATTCTGGAAACAATTGCGATTTTGGGAAGGACGACCGGGGAGTTCGTAGTGTTTTCTGTGCGCTAACTGATAACTCTCTCTCTCTCTCTCTCTCTCTCTCTCTCTCTCTCTCTCTCTCTCTCTCTCAGGAAATATTGTTTACAAAAAATTTTTTTTCCAACATAAAGATTGTTAGAAAAACTTTATTACAAACTTGCATAATTGTTAAAGACAAACTTTTAGCTAAGCATATGAATGCTCTCAGAGTTATGCTAGATGAAAGATTTGATGAAATTAAACAATAATCTAATGGAAAAAGTCATAAAGTGGTCGTGTATGTGTGTCCGTATGTTATGGTTCTTTCATTTTCCACATTGGATATTTATCTCAAAAACGAACAACAAAAAGGTCAATAATTTTACATCCTATATTAAACTGGCAATGAATAGGGAGTAATATAAATTTTCGAAATACGTATATGGGGAGAAATCGTTTCTAGTTGTTTTGTTGATTTTACAGCTATATGTGATATTTCAAAAGGAGAGAATACTGCAAAATTACTCAACAAGGGTTCACACTTTCTGTTTGAATGAACCGAGCCCTATTGTTATTCCTAGACAATGGTCCTTTTGCTCTTATTCTTATAATTTCCCAATAACAATATAAGAATAATAATTTGATTTACCCACTTTGAATGTAATAGATTAATTGCAATGAAATAATTACGAATATTTAAGTGTTAACACTGGCAAAGTATAAAAAAATTAATCTATCCTTTCATAAGACAGGCCGATGGAGACAAGACATAACCTTTGAGAGAGAGAGAGAGAGAGAAAGAGAGAGAGAGAGAGATGAGAGAGAGAGGAGAGAGAGAGAGAGAGAGAGAGAGAGAGATCCAATAAGTTGAAGAACTGCGTCTTTTGGTCTCCCTGATTTTTTTTTTTTTTTTTTTTTTTTATCCGGCAGCCGAGAGGAAATAATTAAAATCTTTCCTAAGAAAAGATTGCACGCAGAAGTCAATCACCTTTGAATGCTTTTATCAATGGTCCCATTTTAAGATGATTTATGTCATTGATTACTGGGCTAAAGTGAAAGACTAGTAAATATAATAAGTTGACATATGCTCCTTTGTAAGTAAAAATATGAGGGGGTAAAAGACAAAATATATATTCCATCGTAAAACATATACCTGTGAAACATTAATTATCTGGATAACTGAGACACCACTTTTCGCTATAAATCAGATAATTATGGATGCACTTATAGCTATATTATCTATTACTACAGTATTATAATATATTAGTGGATAATTTCATGCACTTATAAATACATAACACTTGTTAATTATAAGATACTACAAAGTTACAAACGACAGGTCCGAGTCATTAATCTTTCTTTCTATTTTAAGCACCTCTTTCTTTGTTACTACAGTGACCAGTATTTGTTAAGAATCAGTTTTGGCAAAGAGAGAGAGAGAGAGAGAGAGAGATTGAGGGGAGAGAGAGAGAGAGAGTTCATTAGCAAGAGTGTTACATTCAGGCTATTTGTTGGTATATGTTTGTCTTCAAAAAAGTATTCATTTCATACTAACTTTATCAATAGCAATATTAAGTGCTTTTTATATTAAGTTAAGAAACGTAATATGTTGATATAAAAGGAAACTAGCGGTCTTGCAAGAGACATTTGTTCTCCACAACAATTAGGAAATTGCAGCGAAGAGAGAAAAACTTCAAGCAAATCCTCGCTGTTTTCAGCTCCCATAAATTTCAGGAGTATTAAGCGTGTCATTCCAGGTTTTCATAACGTAATGGGCCACATCCTTCTTGTCAAGGAAATGGTCTGGCTTCGATAAAAAATTCTGAGGCATTTTTTCTTCTAAGTCTTTTATGCACGTAAATGCGATAGCCGGTGCTGGTTCGAAGACAATCCATAATTAATCACGAAGAGAGTTGAGGGAAATCGGCGAAATAAATATCTAAACGTTCTGTTCAATAGTTTATTGACGGTAGAAGTGTTTCTCGTTTAAAAGGGATCATTTGGCTCTTCAGAATGAATATTAAACTTATGATTTTCATCCCTAGACAATTTTCTGATCATAAATTGCATTCTCTTGCACTATAACACGAAAAACAAACTAAATTTAAGATATGTAGACTTATCAAAAAAATGTCTTTTCAGGTCTTTATTTTAATCTTACAGAGGTTTATATATCAGGCAATAAAAACTCTTGATTGGAATTCAAAAATACGTCGTGTAAGTTAGATTTGGTTAACTATGAAGAGACTTCACTCTGCCGCTTAGTTTTACGAAAGCATAAGTAACTTCAGAAAATTATACCTCGAAGTCACGATTATTGACTTTCACCTACTCTCCAAAACGGGTT
>NC_061093.1:52250732-52258232 GCF_015104395.2 Macrobrachium nipponense | reverse complement strand
GTGAACTGACCTACTATATACCGTTTTACACAGTTATCTAGACGGCCAATATTAAATCATCTTATAAGGTTTATTGTGAGATTTATTATGACTCTGAAAATCGGAAAGACAATAAACTATCTGAGAGAAAACAAGAAGGAAATTAAATTCATTCCTTTTGACCGTGAATGGTGGACTCATAACACACTTAAGCATCGCTGCCTCCTTAATTCAATAAGGCATCTCGTAATTGCCTCTGTTGTGTTAAATTAAGTTCTGAATGACGGTATTGTGTTGCGTCTCGTGTCGTTGGAATACGTTGATCGCAGGGATATGTTGATATGAAATTCTAGTTACTGTTTAAATTTATTAGTTAAAATTCTGTACACAAATTTGTTTTTAATGTAGAGCAAAGTCAATATAAATTTTCAGTTAGTTGCGATTTATTTATACAATAATAAATACATATATTAAAGTATTATATTTAGATACACACAACCACATGCATACAATATAAATAAATGAATAAATAAATAAATATATATATAAATATATATATATATATATATATATATATATATATATATATATATATATATATATACTATATATATATATATATATATATATATATATATATATATATATATATATATATATATATATATATATATATATATATATATATATATATATATATATATATATATATATATATATATATATATATATATATATATATATATCTTATCTATATCTATATATATATATATATATATATATATATATATATATATATATATATATATATATATATATATATGTCCATAAACACATATATACATAAATATATATATAGTGTGTGTGAGTGTGTGACTAATATGTGTATTTCTGTTTTTTTTTATGTATCTAGAATACCTAATCTTGTAGCAAAATCTCGTAGTTACCTTCGACTATTACGACATTTTGGTATCCCGTTTTTCCTTAAGTTTAAAGATTCTAACCTGCAATTTCCGAGCACTTAGTTATTCATATCTTTAAAGCCTACTTAGGCTCATAAAATAACGATGATTTTACAAAAGCGGCATTCCAGTATAACACAGAAACTACCTCTCTAATTTCTTTCTTCAAGACGTTGGTAATATAAAGAAAGATATATTGAATCACCTCCCAAGGAACTCCTAAGTGATCTTTCCATCCAGTAAGTGGCTCCTCATTCCCACCCTGTCTTACATCTTTCATTTCAACGAAGGAGGCGGATTCGAAGACGGCAATATTCCAGGAAAAGAGTCCAGCCCTTTCATCTCTTGAGATTTCTTTTTGATTGACTGAAAATTCAGTATTTCAGAGAACGAGAGCCTTTTTTTCTGTGTTTTCAAATAAACTAAAACAATAATACTGAAGGCCACTTTCACGTACTGTCTTGAGAATGCCTTTCTTTTTCATATATCTGAGGCATGGATCTCTTTAATTTGTTTACACAGACACAGTGGATGCATTAGAAAAAACAAGTTTTTCTTGCGCATCACCTATTATTTACATAGGTTTTCTTGCTCCCTTGTGATAGTATAGAGGTATTTCATTAAAATCTGTCCATGGTTCTGCCTATCACAGATGGCAGACAATTCTGGCAATTTAAAAGTTGTGAAATCAAGCACATTTTTTAAAGTGAGTTAACGGGGAAGCAATGAGGGCTGTGAAATACACGAAGCTACAGCTTTCTGTCAAATGTCCCTGAGTTCCACAATGAGAAGCCGAGATGTTCTACGATTTACTGGCAATTTACTGTATCATGCAACGTTCAAGCAAAGCAAGGAGAGCTGTCTTGCTATACCCATGTTGCTGATTGGGACATGCTTAATCGGGGAGACGGGAACAATCATCGCCTTGAAATGAACAAGGATCTTGCAAACGGAGAGAGAGAGAGAGAGAGAGAGAGAGAGAGAGAAGAGAGAGAGAGAGAGAGAGAGAGAGACTTGTATTCTGAAGTTATGGAAAACTGATGGGCACAGCTTTAAGTTTATTGGGAATAACAATTGAAACATGATTCTTTGATAATTATCATCCAAAAATAGAAGAAATGTCATTCGAACTGATTTCCTGTTGAAACATATATTGTAGACTTAAGGAAGAAGTTGTGGGGAAGAAAGGTTCATATATTAAATTCGAATGTAATTTACCTCTCCTGTACTGGTTATTTTTGCGTTATATAACGATAAACTAGGTTTTTTTTCTTACTGTAGCTTTGGCTCCAGAACCCACTGTACTCTACAGAAACTCACAACAAAACAAAAATGCAATTTTTGGGAAAGGAAATATAAAAACATTACCTGTTCACTGATTATTCCACACGAATGAAACTTTTTTTCAGCGATATAAAAACTATTGACCTGAATCACCAGGATATTTGCTGGTGTTTATTTAGGCTTCCAATTAAAAGAGCGTTCTCAAGGAAATCTAATCGCTGAAATACAATTCAGACTATTTACAAATAGAATTTCTGCTGCATGTGTCGAGTGCTGTACTTGAAATAATAAAGATTATTAATTTTGATTTTTGAACAGTAATGTTTAGTTACCTAGGGTTACGGATTTCATCTTGTTCTCCGTCACAGACTACTTAGACAAATATTCTACGTCCTATTCCAAAGCTACTAACAATTATTTTTTAAAAAAAAATTTTTTTCATAACGTAAGATTAAAGTGATTGGAACCGTAAAACTTTCCATTAACAGACAATGGAAGTAAAAGAGAGATAGAGAGAGAGGGGATGAGAGAGAGAGAGAGAGAAGAGAGAGACGAGAGAGAGAGAGAGACCAATTTCATTTAGAGAACTAATTTCTCTCGCGTTATGCTCACTGTTTTACCTTCCGCTCTCTCTCTCTCTCTCTCTCTCTCTCTCTCTCTCCTCCTCTTCTCTCTCTCTCTTGAACACATTCTGCGACCATCTACAGTCAACTGACCAACAGGAACGTAAATCGTATCCTTGGATTGTTGCCGAATCACTCAGTCCCCATCATGGATTTGGGTTATTGATCCCTGGCTAATTATTTCTAATTTCCTTTAGGTTTAGAGAGAGATAGAGAGCGAGGATATGGGAGAGGAAAAACAA
The DNA here is from genome assembly GCF_015104395.2 of Macrobrachium nipponense. Lineage (NCBI taxonomy): Eukaryota > Metazoa > Arthropoda > Malacostraca > Decapoda > Palaemonidae > Macrobrachium > Macrobrachium nipponense. The sequence goes on along the minus strand of NC_061093.1, from coordinate 52,255,142 downwards.
TTCCTAATTTTATTAAAATTATTTCTAAAGAAGATTGCGCTTACTTAATTTCACCTCACAAAATCACGAGCACCCGTATCATCGCCAGCTTTGATTTACGTCGTCAACAATCATTTTACTAATGATATTTTCATATTACCTTCTCATTGATTCACCCATTTAATCACATGAACGAATATTCAATATCAACATCCCTAGTACCATGTAGTAATCATTATTTTCACTGAGCCATAACTATGTTGAAAAGTTAATGAATAAGAAATCTAAAGTATGCCTATACTGAATTCCCAACTTCGCGAGTGAAAAAGTTATTTTATGCTCATTTGAATTCCATTTAGGTTTTATAGCATCCGTTTGTTGCTATAATCAAGTCTGAGAGGAAACAAGCATCTATCGCCAGTTTTGGTTCTACCACTAACATAATTAATGAAGTATTTCACAACGCTACATAACATTATTCATAGACCAAAAATTTAAACAAAACGTAGAATAAGAAACAGTACTTCTATAAGTCATCGGATTTCTGCCCTCCTGTGAATTTTCCATAACAAAATATCATATTTTAGTATAGTTTTACCTACCAGTTAAATGCTAAGAGAGAGAGAGAGAGAGAGAGAGAGAGAGAGAGATGGGGAAAAAATAACAAAAACACCTTCCTTTTTGAAAAGGGTTTTACCAGCAAAAAGACGAATAGACAGTTAAAATCTCCATACGTACAGCTAAACAAGCCAATTGTCGTCATTATACTACCTGTGAATGGGTATATTTATTCTCAAAACAACTATTCATTAGCAAATTACTGCGGGCGCTTCTACTACCGTTTAATTAACTCTGATAACAGGAAGAGCTTTGATGTGCGATGAAAAGCAGACTGAGAAATAAAAACATCCATGAATAAACCGGGCAGCCATACTTATTTACGAGTAGAGTATCATTTATTTTACATCTGAAGTTATTACTGTTAAAAAGGCAAATTTATAGCTACCTTTATCAAAGTGCGAACAGGAATGACGTAATCAATATTATGTGAAGAGTTTCATAAAAGTTCGATGTTTGGAATAAAAAAAAAATGGCCAGGTATTTTAATAATAACAGACTAGGAGAGCAAGGAAAGGGAAATGTATAGATACTCATATATCACAGTTATTGATCTGATAGATATATATATATATATATATATATATATATAATATATATATATATATATATATATATCTATATATCATATCTATATATATCTATATATATATATATAATATATATATATATATATATATATATATATATATATATATATATATATATATATATATATATAAGTGAATATTTGTATGTTGGTGCGCTATAGAAATCCAAACCACTTGACCGATACTTTTTAAAAGTGTACCTTAACGAGTCATTTTCTTATGTACTTACGTATCACTACATGAATATTTGTGTAAATAATATGATTAAAAATAAACCAAGTTTAGGTATGCCTGTGTCGTTCATAGGGACACCATATTACAGAAATATTGTGAGATATTTAAGGATCTTTTTCCACAGTAAAACCTTACCATATATGACAAATAAGGTTATGTAAAATGAGTTATTAGTGTCAACGGTGTTTTTTATTGTAGTAACAATTCTTGAAAAATACCTTGTTATGACTGGAATTCAATATGGAATAACATTAATGTTAAATTTATAAACCCTTATGACAGAAATATAATATAGGTATGTACATGAGGCTTTGCCTTCTAAGAAAAAGCTTTGTCAGTTAGGTATAGTAAATAATAACTTTTGTGAAGAATGTCAAGAAGAAGAGACAATTCTTCATACTGTATACTTTTGTAAGAGAAATAATGAAATTGTATTGTGGTTGAGGAATACCCTACGTAATATATGTTCTATTAGGTTTCCTCCGATGTTAAAGATATTGTATTTGATCTTCCACATATCAAAAAGAAAGAAAGGAATGCTGCAATTTTGATCATTACCGCCTACATCGTTGAATTGTGGATGAAAACAGAGATGTAAAGATTAAATACTATAAAATTGAAGGAAAATTTAATTGGTAAAATAATGGCACAAAGATACATAATTACTGAAACATGGAAGAAAAGTGTACAGGTTTATTTTGTAAAAAGTTCTTGGATATGAATATGAATGATTTACTGTAATGTATATATTTGCAGAATTATATTTGATGGTTCAGTAAAGCTGTTGTTGTTTTAAGCTATATTTTATAAATATATATATGAACATTCATATAACAATGTAAAAGGATTTTTTGTAATAAACAAAAATAAAAAAACTTGACCGATTTAGACAAATTTGCCCCAACTTAGATAATAAGGTAGGTTTCAAACTCACTCCTCCTTCCCCTTCCCCCTTCCCCCTTCCCCCTTCCCCCTTCCCCCTTCCCCCTTCCCCCTTTTCCCCCTTTCCACCTTCCCCCCTTCCCCCTTCCACCTTCCCCCTTCCCCCTTCACCAATCCCTTTGTAACTTATGTGGTGAATAAACTCTACTAGTTTATTATACCCGTTACCTGGTACCATAGAAAGTATTATTGAGAATGCTTTATTTTCCTGTGATTAATAACTCTCTATCAAGGTTTGTGTTTAGGTTTATTGGGGGTGTATTTTAAGTTTAGTTGTGGTCTGTGTTTAGGTTTGGTGGTGAAGTGTTTAGGATTTTGCGTAATCGTATGTGTTTAATTGCATAAACAAATGTATTCGGATGTGAAATGACGTGACAATTATCTTACAAAGAATTGTATTGTGATATAAGCTAGATTTGTCCTGTGACCGAATGGCGTTTGCTGGGTGGCGAAAAAGGTTCAATAAAAGTGTTCTTTGGAATAGTGGCGACTATACTCTCTAGACCTTGATTGGCGATATCTAAACGGAGATGTGTTATAAATTATCGGTACTTTGTCAAACACGAAAGGTTTATTTTCCATATTTTTACATAATTATTAAACATGGATTACTAACTTTAACATTGTGTAATTTGGGTGCATATATGCACTCTGTGTCTGTTTAAACGTATTTCAGACGCAAATTTCTTTTTTCAAAAATCTTTAAGCAGGTTTTCAATGAGGGAAATTCGCATTGAAATAGGAATGTATAGTTTTAAATCTTCTAATGTTTAAGAAAGCCTGTGGTTGCGCATAGATTAGATAAGATAAAAAGTAAGTAATAAGCAGAACTTGCCAGCAATATGACGTAGCCAACAGGGTTCAAGTTAAAGCGTTCAATCTTCTCTCCAGTTTATCGTTAATCATCTGTAGAGATTGCTAGAAGATTTCAGTTTTTTCTTCTTCAGTAACCGACATAGAGTAAAATAAAAATAATGTTTACTCTCACCCAGTTTAATGACAGACAAGTTTTTAAAGTCTTCTTAAAACTAAACTCCATTGAAGATATTAACAAACGTAAAAAAAATCGAGGTAAAAAATTATTTACTTCCTGACAGTTTTTTTTTATATTTCATTATCAAAGAGTTGCAAGGTAATTCATTAATAATATGCATACAACCAAATTCTTAGCGTATTCAAAACATCTCCATAATGGAGCAAATGATGAAATTACAATTAGAAAATAAATTGCGATAAGATGCGAATATCAAGGCAAAATTACATAATAACAGAATATAATCCAGCTCTCTCTCTCTCTCTCCTCTCTCTCTCTCTATCTCTCTCTCTCTCTCTCTCTCTCTCCGTCATACGGTTTCTATCTGCATCTATCATCCCTAATTGTGAAATTGAGGAGACAACTTATTTCGACCAGGCTCAAAGAATTTGACGCCCTTGGTCAGTTCGGATTTTCGGCTTGGCTCATCTCAAAAAGAGTTGCATCTGGATTTGTCTGATTCTGTGTGTTAGTAATCTATACATAAGACCAGAAGCACACTAACATACTGACAATCAGGGATTTTCTGTTCATTTTCATCGTTCGATGGAAGAAAATTATATATTTTATACTACTTCTGTTTTTGTTTTATCTCTGAACTAATGGGGGATTTAAGTGTTATATATATATATATATATTATATATAAAAGTCTATATATATATATATATATATAGGTATATATATATATATTACTATATATATATATAATTTTTTATAAAGAAGTATATCCACCCCGGCAACCGTCTCTCGCCCCTCTCTCTCTCTCAGGGGGTGTCTCGCAACATAAACTCCGCTCGAGTAAATTCGCCACAAACAGACAATGGGAATATATAAAAAAAAGATATAAAAGATACAAAAAGAAGAAAACCAGAAAGAAAACTTGAAAATACACTCTCATCTTCATAGACTGGGAAAACCGAATTCGTATACGCACCGCAAATATTTGTGAACTTACGAAACACTTTAATATGTCGAAAATTAAACTTTTCCCCTTCACCTTTTAAAGCACTGTT